>NC_077227.1:615166182-615466182 GCF_027887165.1 Monodelphis domestica
CAGATCAGTAGAAGATCATAACTTTTTCTTAGAGAAGTTGTTATGGAGAGAATACAAGTAGACATGAAACAAATAGAAAACTACAATGACTTGTAAAATCCTTATCAAAGTGTTTACCATTTCTGAGAAGGAGGCGTATTGGGAGGGAGGGAAGGAGAGGGGAAGGAAAGGAGAGAGGGAAGGAAGGAGAGAATTGGAACTCAGAACTTAAAAAATGATTATTGAAATTTATTTTTATATGTAATTGGGAAAATATTAAAAATTGAAAACCACAATGACTAATGATTTGTTATTTCAATACTTCAAAGCATCTCTGATCTTACTGATGTGGACATTGCCTCCACTGTACAACATACCCATGTATTCTTATTCTATGTGAGTCTCATCCATTGTCTCTCATGCTTTCTCTATAAAGGAGATATTCACTGTCCTAAAGACCTTTTTCTAGGCTTGTTTGACCAGTTTCTGGCTTTGTTGATCCTCTAAGTTGACTAATGGATGTTTTTGAGTTTTAGTAAAAGTTCATGTTGTGAAAAATTAATTATGGAAGTGAATTATTACTCATTTAAACATCAGGAATAAATCAGGCATTTATTAAGTACCTACTATGTGCTATTGGTGCAGCACTTGGGCTATCTCTCTTGTGTCTCTTGCTTTTTCAACATGGTCCACTTCCTTTTCCTCTTATACATATTCCTCAATTATCCCTTAAGAAGCTTTTTCATGAAGGTTGTACACATTAGCCCAGTCACTCTGTCTTTGTTCTTTGGACCATCCAGAGCTGATTTCATAGTTTCTCAAGATTTACAACCATACAGTGACACTGGGAGAACATTTTCCTAAAAAGGGGAGAATTTTGAGCTGGGGAATAGTTTGAGATTGGTAAAAGCACCATGCTATTTCTGAAACATAATTGAGCTGAATCTCATCCTCTGATTCTGAATACAATTCATTGTCCACCTGCAGTGCCTGGCACAGATACATGTACCAATGTACTAACTAAATGGACTGCCTAACCATCTACACGTCACAGTTTGGGCAATAGTGACTGTCCGTCCATTTAGTTTTTCTTATATAAGCTATTAGTCTGATCTCTTCTGGATAATCATGGTTCTTATTAAGAAGAGAGACCTTGCAATATTCTGGGGATTCAGTTAATTAGCACAATATCATCTCCAATGTCATTACTTATGCCTGAAAATGGTGCAGAAATTATATGTATATGATAAGGGAATACAATAATGATAATTATAATTAGCATTTATATAGTGCTTTAGTTTTGCAAAGTGCTTCATTTGAGCAGGTACTCTAAAAATGTTTTGCTGATGAGGCAGAAGATGAGAGAGATGAAATAAATGACTTGTCCAGGGTCATACAGTTAAATAAGTGTCTAATGTAGGATTTAAATTCATATTTTTCTGACTCCAACTTTCGCTCTCTGACCACCTAGTTCTAGTAAGGCAATGTAAAAGAATTCATTGAAAAGGGGAGTTTTAACTTCAGAAAGGCTTAATGAAAATGAGTCTTGAGTCAAGACTTGAAAGAAGTGATGGGCATGGATTAACAGAGAAAAGGGTGAGGGCATTTCGAAGAAAGACATGTGCCATAAGGGAGAGAGAAAGCAAGGCATCGAAGCTAATAAAAAGATCAAACAATTTGGAACAGAGAGACTGTGTTGAGGAAAAGTAAGAAATGCATCATAGAGATATGGAAAACATTAACTACCAGGATAATCTCTTTCAAATGCCATTTTCAACAGGTCATTCTTTTTTTTCCCCCAAAATCTTCTATTTCTCCCTGTTACCTTGATGGTTAAATCCTTCCTCTTCCCTAGTTAGCTATATGGAGCTGACATGATGTCCAGAGGCAACCAATAGGAAGTATGTTAGGGCCCTGGACACTTTCCTCAAAATGTCAGGGATGCTAAAAGTTCCTGAGTGAGTAGACATAGTAAAATTGGTTAAAAATAAGGAGATAGCACCCAACCCCATGAGCTGAATCTACACATAAGGTGCTGCCATACCTAGGCATCTGTACCTCTAAGGCAGTGTAGATACTTTGGGCTCCATGATCTAAGTCTCTGGTATGTGTCAGCATACTGAGATCAGGGCTTTAAGAACACTGAATCAGTCCTCCAAACTTTAGAGGGGCTCAAGATGGTGGCAAAGGATGAGTATGGGGACTCAAAGGATGGAGGACAGAGAGATCTGGGTAGAATTGTTGAACATATGGCAGCTATGGACAACTGTACTGGATTTATTAGTAAATTACCTCATTCACTTAAAAAAGAATGAATATTATCAGAAAGGGAAATAGTTACTGCTCCCCGCCTTATAGATGCAACACAATAAATCCCTTCAAAGAATATAAGTAATCTCTAAGTTATACACCTGTACTCTGAATGGGGGTGGGTGGGAAATAAGCCATTAGCCAGAAGGTTGGAATCTCAAACCAGGGCCAATTGGAGGGCCGTGGGAACTCTTATGAGAGCCTGTAGTTCTTTAAGGGGTTCTGAGTACAAATGAGAAAAAAGAGAGACCTCTCTACCTTTCCTTTTTCATCCTCTTCACTGAGAAAACATTTACTTTTACAAAAAGGGTTCTAGAAAGTTGTATTTTTTTCTTTGCTTTTCTAACCATTCATTATATATATTTTTGAGCACCTATTTAGTGCAAGATACTGAGCCAGGTATTTTGGATGTTTACAAAGATATTTCAGATCTTCCAGCCCCCATCTCTGGCTGTGAAGGATTTTATAACTTAGCTGTGGAAATGAGAAGACAGATGAATGTAATACTTGCTGCCATAGCCTTCTGCTACGTAGTGAGAAAATTTAGCTACCAAGGATACACTGGATCTGAATAGCTTGGGTTAGGGAGTTGTTATCATAAAGAGTGACAGTCAGAGGTTACGTTGCATAAGGAGGTGTGTATGTGTGTGTGTGTGGTGTGGTAGGAGGGAAAGACTTTTAAAATAGCTGACACTAACTCCAAGGGACTCGTGACAAAAAGGGCTATCCACTGCCACAGAAGGAACAGAGTCTGAATGCAGATTGAACTATATACCATTCTTCATTTCATTTCCTCCATGAGTTTTCTCTCATGAAAGCAATATGTGTCTAGTTTTGCAATATGTCGAGCAGGGAAATATGTTATATGAAAATATGTACAACCCATATCATATTATCTGCCTTCTTGGGGAGGAGAGAGAAGTGAAAGGGAGGAGAAAAATGGAACAATGTGACAGATTTTTGGACATGAGAATGTTTCTTTAAGATAAGAATATTTATTATAATTTAATATTTATATCAAATCATACTGATGACATTATTATGTTACATGTAAAAACTAAAAAGAAATGGAAACAAAAAAATCTAGCTGACAATGCTTTAAGGTATCTTGTGTTCTCTTATTCTGTTCTGGGATTCAAGTGGGTATGCTTTGTAAACCCTTTGGTATATTTGTGACTGGGATGCCTAGGGGTGTGGGTGTGTTTCCAGAAGATGCAGGTTGATGACCATGTGGGTATGTTTAGGTTTACCTAGAACTGCTGGTTGAGGTCTCAATAGTAGAAAAATTTTGAGGAAGAATAGGTAAGGGGGGGCTAGAGAGGAAAGAAGAAGTTTTATGGAGGAGAAGGGTCTAGAGGTGGTTATCATTTGTGCCTCAAATCCAATTTATCAGCATTTGCCAGTGGGGAAACAAGGATCCCTGATTTTGCATATTGTACTGGATGTACCCCAAATAGATCTGTATTGTTTATCTTTCTTAATTAAATAGTTTAAACTTAGTGATCAAGATCTCCTATAACCTGTTTATTGTATGTTAGCCTAGAATTCCTACAGTGAAAGGTAGTCAGGAGACTACCACAGTATATGCCAGGATGGACAAACATAGTAGCTCTATTTCCTCTTAGATCCAGAGTTATCAGATTTATTCAGTAATGGGGCTTTGGTTTCCCATAGTATTGTGTTATCATTTTGAAGTCAGAGGCTGTGAAAAGGGTGCCTTCAATTGCAACTCAAACCACTAGCAGAGCTTCTACACCATCTGTTTTATGGTATATGATTTTCTGAAGGTGCTCTGGATTTGAGCCATACCATTAAATCAAATGCTATTCAATTTTGGTTTGACTTCAAGATGGGCATGCTCTGCTAAATCTCTTCCTAACTTCATTGCTTCCAGCATAAGGGAGAAGAAAGATTCAATCCATGGAAGCTATTATCCCCAACTTATTCAACTCACCTTACTCTTTCTTGCTGAAAGTCATCCTAGGATAGGGGTGGTCTAGAGGAAGCAAGTCTTTTGAAAAATGGACAAGAATCAGATTCCCTTTCTGGTTCTAGTATCATTTTATTTTTCCATTATTATGTAGTATATATATATAATATATATATATATATATGTATATATATATTTTTCTCTCTTGTAGCTACAATGGAAAGATAATCTAGTTTGATGACAACCATGTTAAAACAAACAGCTAAATATGTGTCTGAGCAGTTAGCATTTTTGGTGAGTTAAGCAGCTTTTCCCTCTTATAATATTTTGGTCATTGGCATGACATTTCTATCTTCAACCTCCCATTCTGGTAGATGAAAAGATTAAACAGCTAATTTTGATGGTGACAGCTTTGGACTGTAGCCACCATGTAAACATAAGAAAATCAACCCACACCATCATATTTATGCTCCCAACTATTTTAGGCATACTTGGGGGCTCAACATCTATTAAGAAATTCATGCATCAATACATTTGCTCTTGATGTTGGGCCATATGTTTCTTTCTCTTTAAAAATAACTATCACTGCCTGAGCAACACACCATTGCCTTTCATATCATGCATAAATATGGGATAATGGGAAAATATGGCATATGGGAAAGAGTATTGTAATGGAGTGATACATGGAACATCCTTTTATAATCTTCCAATTTTTACCATAACATGAAATTCATTACTAAATCCAACTATTTTTTTATGGATAGTGAGAATATAAAAAAATATAGGGATGTGAAACTATGTAGCAAAAAAGAATGCTTTCTATAATGTTTCCAAATTGGCTCAGATCAGTAAACTAAATTGGATGAGTTTTACTTCAGTATAATCTGTTATTTAGCTATATCTAAGGATAGATAACAGTGTTAGCTTTTGGTCTAACATAAGATTATTTCACAGTCTCCTTGTTCATATTTAAAGTAGGTAGATGAACTATTTTAAAAGTACTCTAAATTTAACTGATTCACGAGATAATTTCAGAATTTGTCTATAGGGATAGTTATGAAGGGGTTCTATTTGTCTTTAAGGTTCCATGTGTCATAGAAGTGATATATCAAAATGAAAACTAAAAACAGAGGTGCAAATTATACCCTTTTCCAGGAATTTTAGGTTTGCCAATTCCTAACTAATGACTTCAAAATCAAACATGATTCAATGAAAAAAGTTTAATGGATGGAGTGTTCTTATTTGGAAATTTATCTATTAAGAGTAAACTAGCTTACAATGCAGATAGATGTCCATGTGCTCTAATTGTTTGTTTTCTTAACCCTTATTTTCTGTCTTAGAATCAATACTGTGTATTGGTTCCAAGACAATGGGGATTTGGTGACTTTCTGAGGATCATATAGCTAAGAAATTTCTGAATGCAGATTTGGACCCAAGACCTTTCATCTCTGGGCCTGGTCCTTAATGAACTTAATGAACTACCAAGTTGCCTATGCTCCAGTCCTGATTGTCTTTTAATCAGTTTTTACATCTCACATGGTGAATTTACTGTAATTTCTTGATGGTGGGCACCACACCTCTTTCAAGGCTCTTCTAAGCCTATGCTTAATATGCAGAATGAAGTTCATCTACTGGTGCTCAATAAATATTTGTTGATGATACTGATTACATTTCACTAATGTCAGTCAGCTTTCCCTTGTCAAAGGAGTGCTTCCTAGACAAGAGGGATTTTATAGACAACAAACTAATGGGATACAGATCTGCAACACATAGGTCAACATTGACTGAACAAAACCTAATGAATACTGGCAAAATGTGTGTTGGAAGCCCATGGAACAGTAGGCAGCTTCAAGATGATCAAGGACTAAACATGCTTAGTGTCGAAGAATTTTTGAGAAAGCTAATAGCAGATCTACCAATCAACTTATCTGTTTTTATATAAAGCCATATGGGTTTGAGATCATCCTTGAAGTCCTGTCCTGCTTTGTGACATGGGAGACGGGCAACTCAGGGTTCTCAAGAGCTTGGTTAACAGAGTAAAAGCTCTGAGAAGTCAGAGTCACAGGACTTTAGAGTTGAAAGGGGATTCAGTGACTCCTACAACCCATATTTGAAAAATGATCCCTTCTTTAATACCCTTAACAAGGGGTCATCCAAACTCAGCTTGGAGGTTTTTTAATGAAGGAAGATTCAAGTTTTGCCTCAGATACTTATTACAAGTCACTTATTTCCTTTTGCATCATTTTGCTCATTTATGAAATGGGACTAATAATGGACTCTACTTCATGAGATTGGTAAGAGGATCAAATGAGATAATATATTAAATACTTTGCAAAGCTTAAGGCATGATCTAGATGCTAGGTTATTATTATTATTGTCTCCTAAGGTGATTTAAATGTTTGTATATTCTAATAATATGAAATCTTTCCTTAAATGAATCCTATATGGTTTTTTCCCAGCTTCTTCTCATAGCTCCAAGTTCTGCTCTGTGGGGCAAACAAAACAAGTTAAATCCTTCTTTTGTGTGATGGTCTTTCATGTACTAAAATTCAGTTTCCATACCCTCTCCCCTCACTTCCAGTATATTTTCCCAGTGTTGAAAGAGAAGTCCCACAAAACTGGAAATGTTATGAATATAGACCTAGTGATGGGCCAAATGTCTGCTGTCTAAAGTCCAGCCTAGCTCTGTTCAAATTGGCTCGTTGCCAGTTTGACCACAAAAATATTTTTGGCTTATATTAAATTATAAAGCAGTAGCAAACTGCATTGGTTCACAGGCTGACTATATCACTCCCTGGCTAAAAAAATCTCTAGTAGAGGGGCAGTTTAGTAGTACAATGGACAGAGCATCATGTCTGGAATCGAGAGAACCTGAGTTCAAATCTGGCATCATACACTTCATAGCTGTGTGACCCTGGGCAAGCCACTTAACTCTGACTCATTTTCCAGATAAATTCAAAATGAGCTGGAGAAAGACATAGCAAACCACTTTAATATCTTTGCCAAGAAAATCCCAAAGAAGAGTCAGACATGACAATAACACACATGAAAGAAAATGGGTTCACTGATGGTGGCTGTCATTAAGGTATTATGTTAAAATGTCCAGGTAACATGGGTAAATCTTCAGCTACTGAACATGGTCTGTCACCTAAGGGGTAAGCCAATACTTGCTTTGATTGTCTCCTCTGTAGTGTTCTGTAGTCTCACAAACTCTATAGCAATGGAAAATAGCTCTCAGTATTGAAAACTATTTGCCACATCTAGGGTTTGCCCTCAGGTCTCTAATCTCGTAGTAGTTAACATGCCTTACCCTATCTTGGCAGCAAGCAGTCTAGATGTGATTGTCAATAGCAACAGGATTGCCATCAGCACCAATCAGCTTTATATTGATGATTCAACTAGGGCTGAAATGAGCATGTCTCAAGAGTTTCTTGTCCAATTAACGGAAATCTGTTATAGGAAATTTGGTGCCAACATGGAGAACAGGAAAATTAATGGACTTTTTTTTTTTACTCCAGGATCTACACGTTGTGGTCATTGACAGTTTCAGTCTTAGAGAAAGTGCTATGTTTGATTTCCTGTTAAGTCCCAGAGAACTGCATTCCCTGAGTCTAGAGGGGAGATAGGGACTTCTGTTTAAACAGTTCTTTGGTTGTGGCTTAGAGCCATTCCTTATTCCTCTAGTCTTAGATTGCCCACTCCTCCTCCTCCTGCCACCTACCCAAATCTTACCTATTCTTCAAATCTTTCAAGCCTTAGCACAATGGCTGGTAGACAGTAGGCACTTAATAAATGTTTACTGAATTGAAATTTCACTTTCTCTCTGAAACTTTCCCTAACTAAAAATGATAAGTTACATTTTGCCTTAAGGTCTGAAAAGTATAATTCACATCATCTCATTTGATTTTCAAAAAAAAAATCTTACCTTCTGCCTTAGCATCAATACTAAGTATTGGTTCCAAGTGGTAAAAGCTGGTCAATGGGGGTTAAGTGACTTGTTAAGGGTCACATAGCTAAGAAGTTGTCTGAGGTCAGATTTGAACTGAGGACCTCTTGTCTCCAGGCCTGGCTCTTAATACATTGAGCCACCCAGCTGGTCCCTCTCATTTGGTTCTTATAACTTTACCTTGGGGACTGCTATTATTATCCCAATTTTACAGATAAGGAAACTGAGGCAAAAAAATTAAGTGACTTATCCAGATTGCATAACTAGTAAATATTTGAGGCAGGGTTTGAACTCAGATCTCTTGATTCCCGAGATCTATCCACTCTGCCAAAGGGTGGAAGTCCTATATCACTTAGTCAATCTTCCATGCCACATAATTTAATACTCAACCACATATCTACTCTGTGATTTAGCACTTAAATATATAATTATATTATTGCATTGTTCTCTAATTGTTTCATGGGTAATAATCATGTTTTAGAATCACAGAATGTGACATTTCAAAGGGACCTAGCAATCAGCTAGTCAAAGCCTTTCTTTTCATAAGGAAGAGAAGCTACAGAGAGGCCCAGGGATTTGTGAAAGAGTCTCACGTTGGCATGCAGTGGAACTAGGGCCAGATATTAAGAGGGTATGTCTCTCAACTCATAGGTTAGCATTCTTTCCACTCTATCACAGATATCTCCTTGTCTATAAATTCTTCCAAGGTAGAAGTTTATTTTCTGAAATATCTAGAATTGTGCTGAGCATGTATTAAATGCTCAACAAATATATTTTGATTGATTGTCCTAAATTCCTTTGCAGGGGGATGACTGTATTTGGGGCTACCAGTTAGTGTGATGGCCAGCAGAATGATTCTCTCTGGGTTTCTGAGATGCTGGTGTTGGGCCAGGATACTAGAAGAGCTGGAGAGCATTGAATTAACTCTCTCCCCACACTCTTACATCAGGCAGGAATGTTGTGAGTGATGAAATTATAAAGCAGATTTTGGGTTTGAGTTAACTTTGCCCCTGGATAGATTGATTGGGGACCTAGCTCAGGGTCTGTTGGGCACAGAGGATGTTAAGTTTGCTCCAAGACTTTGGCAGGGAGTTCTTGAGATTCTAGCGAAATTCTATGTTTATTGCTTTTATCCTCTTTCTTGAAAGATTTTGTTGGCTTTTATTTTCCTATATACTGCTTAAAAAATCCTTATCCTCTGTTCTAGGTTCCAAAGCAGAAAAGCAGTAAAGGCTAGGCAGCTGGGGGTAAGGGCCACACAGCTAGGAAATGTCTGAGGTCAAATTTGAACCCTTCTGTCTCTAGGACTGATTCTCTATCCATTGAACTACCTAAATGTCCCATAAACTGCCCTTTAAAAAAAAAAACCCTTACATTCCCTCTTGGAATCAATACTGTGTATTGGTTCCAAGGCAGAAGAGTGGCAAGGGCTAGGCAATGGAGGTTAAATGACTTGCCCAGGGTCACACATCTGTGAAGTGTCTGAGGCCAAATTTGAACCCAGGATCTCCCGTCTCTGGGCCTGGCTCTCAATTCACTCAGCTATCCAGCTGCCCCCTGTCCCTATAAACTGCTTTTTAACCTTCTTGGGAATTGCTTTTACCTGAGGGTATATCAATATGTTTTTATTGAAAGGATTGTTTATTTGAACCTTCAGATACTGATTGGATCTACTGTGGCAGATACAGAACATAGGACCCAATTAATCAGATTAATCAAGTTATAGGCTAGTCTTAGGGCAAGAATGCTTAATATTTTTTTTAAATGATGGAATTAAAACCATTCTCATTACACTGTAGAGGAATGGATTTGAGAAATCTTCAGACTAATTAGTACAACCTTTACTCAAATAGATATTGTCTCTCCTGTTTTCTCTGCTTGAAGACCTCTAATGAGGAAGAACTCTGTCTGTCAGGAGGCATCACATTCCACGTTTTGATAGGTCTAATTGGAAGGAAGTCTATCCTTACATAAGTGATGCCTTTATCTGTATAAACAGCTAAAATCTGCCTGTTTGGGACTTAAAACCATTGCTCGAGTTTTCCCTCCTGGGGTCAAGCACAAGTCAAATCCTTCTTCTATGTCACAGTCTGTCAAATACTTGGAGACATGACTATCAGAGTCCCCCGTATCTTCTCTAGGTCAAATATCCCTAGGTCCTTCAACTTTGCAATCTGCTCTCCAGCCCCTTAACTAGTTTGGCCTCTGATTTTTGATAGGTCCTATCTTATAAATGTCATTTGTAAACTCTCTGAACTAAACACAATATTCCAGATGTGGTCCCATTAGGGCAGAATTGTTATTAGTTCTGTCTGATTCTTCATGACCCTGGGGTTTTCCGCAAAGATATTGGAGTGGTTTGCCATTTTATAGATGAGGAAACGGAGGCAAACGAGGTGAAATGACTTGCCCAAGGTCATACAACTGGTAAATGTCTGAAGCTTTCTGACTCCAGGTGTGGTGCTCTACCCACTGTGCCAACCAAGATGCCCCCTAAGGCAGGGTACAGTGTGACTTCCACCTTCCACAGTTTGGACACTATACCAATTTTAATGCAATTTAAGAGCATATTAACTTTTCAGGCTCCCATGTCACACTGTTGATTCCTGTCGAGCTCATAGGTCACTAAGACCCTAAACATTTTTTCCCCAAATAAACTGGTCTCTAGCTATCCCTCCTCAATTTTATATTTGCAGGCTTTTTTAAAATCTATGTGTAAGACTTTGTATTTATCCTCATCTAATTTCATCTTATTAAATTTGGACCATAATACTACACTGCTGAGATATTTTCAGATGTCTGTTGTCTTCCACTGTGCAAGCGATTCCTTCTGGTTTTGTTTTAGCTGCAAACATGCCGAGTCTACTTTGATCTAAATCAAAAAAGGAATGGTGGACAATGACTTGGGAGGGATTGCTTACATCTGGGAATGTAGGGACAGAATTTAGAATCAAATGAACATATAAATGCTTTGGCAAAGCTGGGACAACATTCAATAGTGGTGTGGTTAAAATAAAGTGAAACCTTTGTCATGTTGGTGTTAAGGTACAGGACTTATGTCAGGCTTATGAGAGCATAGACATAAAATCAACGTGAAAAATTAGAAGTGAGCCAGAGTAAATATTTATTGTAATAGATGATAATAACATACACTGTGCTATACAATTTTGTATTTTTTTGTTTGGAAGAAGGTTAGACAATTCTCTGTACATCCAAACCCAACTAATGGCAAGCCATGCTTTGATGTGGGGGAAAATGGTATAACATAGGGACAAAGATGACATGAAGATTTAAAAAAAGACATTGAAGTTTCTAGGAGCAAATATACTTAAACAAGATGTACGGACAGAGTGAACCGTAAGTTGGATGAATCTGAGGTCTAACAATTTACAAAATTCATTTATATGTAACACATGGGGATATATTCATAGGAGTCTGAGTCTGACAAATAGGAGTTGGAAGATAGGTTTTCTTCCTGTTACCCTTATTCCTTCAAGAGATTCTTCTAAATAAGTAAGTACTGTCTATCTTATGGTATCAGACCCTAGGAAGAAGGACCCACCTTTTCTAAAATAATTCTGTTTGGTGCTATGTGTGAGAGCATTAAGAATTATTGATGATGATTTCAGTGAGGATGATGAATCCTTAGATTTAGGATTAGTAGTCCAGGACCTAGGACAGTGTCTTGTATAAAGTAGGCACTTACATGCCTTGTGAAATTGAACTTTTCAGGTCAATTCATTTTAAGAATACTAGTTAAATGACAAATATGGAAATGTTTTGCATGATTTCACATGTATAAACAATATCAAAGTGTTTACTGTCTCAGGGAGTGGGGAGGAAAGGGAGGGAGAAAGAGAATTTACAACTCAACATTTTAAAAAATGTTTCTTAAGATTTTTTTACATGCAATTGGGAAAAATAATTTAGAAAAGGAATACTAGTTAAGTTCCTACTATGTGGCAGGCACTGTGCTAGGAACTGGGGATATAAAGACAGAAAAGAAACAGTCTGTGCCCCTCAAGATACATTCTACTAGGGGGACTATAACATATAGACATACGTGTACATATATATGAGCAGTGAGGTGGAGTTGTGGATAAAATGCTGGGCTTGGAATCAGGAAGATTCATGTTCATGAGTTTGAATCCAACTTCAGACATTAACTAGCTGTGTGACTCTCGTCAAGTCACTTAACCCTGTTTGCCTCAGTTTCTTCATATGTAAAATGAGCTGGAAAAGAAATGTCAAACTACTCCAGGATCTCTTCTAAGAAAACTCCAAAATGGAGTCACAAGTAATTGGACATGACAGAACAACACACACGTGCCCACATATATGTATATTTACATGTGTATGTATATATACAATGATATAATCTACATAATTAGCTGCTGGGGATTTTCCCTTCTAAGGTTTTTCTATCTAGTCTAAATGAACTAATATGTAACAATTTATTTGTATGTTGTCTATAGAATGAGAATTTAAGTTCTCTGAGGGTGAGTCATTTTTACCTTTCTTTGAGTCACTAGCTCTTAACTTAGTGCTTGGCACATAAGGGTGTGAAGATTTGGGAGTCATCTGCATAGAGATAACTGAACCCATGGAGTTTGAGGAGATCACTGAGAAAGAAGGTAGAACTTTGAGTTTAATTAAACTGAATTCTATTTTATCCTTTTGAGGATATTAAACTTAAAAGGTAAATTTCCACTTTTATTTTCTTGATTTGAAAAAAAAAATCTTTACTTTTGGTCTTAGTAACAACTCATGGCAAGGATTAGGCAATTGGAATTAAGTGATTTTCCCATTGTAACACACCTAGGAAATATCTATGGCCAGATTTGAACCTAGGACTTCTTGTCTCTAGGCTTGGCTCTCAATCCATTGAGCCACTTATTTGGCTCCTGCCTTTACTTTCTGATTTTTAGAGCACTATTTAAATAAATATGTTTTCTCAGAAAGATTAATCAAATAGATTTTATAAAAGGAAATGGAGAAGATAGATGAGGCAGAAGGTCATATTTCTAATATTTTTGAGGGTCTTAATTCACACAGCAAACATTTTTTGGAATATGTGCTATACTGGTGAACATCCAGAGTGTGTGTGTGTGTGTGAAGTACAAAGCATCCTGGGATGCTCCCTTTGTTCAGCCTCTTGTCCTTGGATCAATGCCTGACTGTATTTGTGGTGGGTCATAATGATGTTGGATGGTCAATGAAGTTCTGTCTTGGGACAGGGGTATTTTATGGCCAAATCAATTCAATTCCCTTTTAATCCTCATTTTCTATTCCACTCTAACAGTAAGCATTATTTACTACTTTCAGTGCTGTAGGCTTGAGAATCTTAGTTACAGAAGAGAATAGCTAAAAGTTGCATAGCTTTTAAAGGATTTTTGCATGTATTATCTCACTTGCATTCACAGTGAGTTAAATAGTACACATATTCTTATCCTTCATTTACAGATGAGAAAGCAGGATTTTAAAGAAGTTACATGGCTTGCCTAAGGATGTATAGCTAGTAGATGGAAGGACTGAGATGTGCAGACAGGTCCTCTCAGTGGCCAAGAGGTACTCTTAGTGTAGGGTTAACTGATGAGTGATGAAAGGTGCTGTGGGAAAACAGAAACTCATACACTCCTCTATTTGAATTGGATGGGACCTAAGAGGTACATGAATTTCCTCTAAAATGTCTCCTATGATGGTCATCTAAGTAGCACAGTGGATAGAGGGCCAGGCCTCAAGTCAGGAGGACCTGGGTTTAAATCTGCCCCCAGATAATTCCTAGCTGTATAATTCTGGGAAAGTTACTTAACCCCAATTGCCTAGCTCTTACTGCTCTTTGCCTTAGTATCAATTCTGAGACATTTAAAAATGAAATAAAATACCTCCAATAAATGATTAGCCAATGCCTACTTGAGTATCTCTGGTGACAGGGAACTCACTATCTTAGAAAATACTAATTTATATGAAAATCACTGATAATATAGACTTTAAAAATGAATTCATTATTTAATGGTTGTCACTTTATTATCCCAAAGATTTTAGTAGCACTAGTTTTTTTAAAATTTCTATTAATTATTAATTTCTATTAATTAATTAATTAAAAAAAAAAAACCCTTACCTTCCATCTTGGAGTCAATACTGTGTATTGGCTCTAAGGCAAGAGAGTGGTAAGGGCTAGGCACTGGGGGTCAAGTGACTTGCCCAGGGTCACACGGCTGGGAAGTGTCTGAGGTCAGATTTGAACCTAGGACCTCCTGTCTCTAGGCCTGACTCTCAATTCACTGAGCCACCCAGCTGCCCTCAGTAGCATTAGTTTTGAATTTCTAATTTAATGACATACTATAGAATGTTGGAAAATTGCTCCATCCTATAGTTGAATGTCATACATATTTTTCCATTTTTCTCATGTGAAGCCACTGAAACAAGATATCCATGTGAAGAAGAATATCTTTCCAAGTGGTGTCTATGTATCCATTCAGCAAAATGGCAATTCTGAGATCTGTCTTGACTGCAACTTTTGTTCACATCAACCCACGTGATTGATAGATAGAATGGCACCATTGTGCCAATTGTTAGATACTTCCAGGTCTCTGCCAGTCACGGGCAGGCTGTGTAAAGATGCAATTATTTGAAAAAAAGGCAAATCATCTTAAAAGTTATAGTGGGGACTCAAAATACATGACCATTGTTCCAATGTCTATTTGGATTGGTATAAAACACGACACAATATAGTTCTGGGAAGTAGTTTCTCCAATCCCAAATAAGTTTTTGTTAAGTAATTATTATTTGTTGTATTGGGTAATGAGAATACAAAGAAAAAATAGAACCTTCCCTCAAGGAGCTCACATTAAAAAAAAATAAACCTTTATGTTCCATCTTGGAATTGATATTAAGTGTTGGTTCCAAGACAGAAGAGTGGTTCTTGGGCTGGGCAATTGAAGTTAAGTGACTTGCCTAGGGTCACAAAGGTAGAAATTTTCTGAGGTCAGATTTGAACCTCCTGTTTCTAGATTTGGCTCTCTATATCCACTGAGCTACCTATTTGGCCTGAGCTTACTTTCTTTTTGAGAAAGAGGAGGATACCAAGTGTAAACATAAATATAGGGATTAGACATGTGATTTCATTAATATGGGGAGTTTCCAGGTTAGGCAATTCCCTCTACTAATGCTTGCCAGTCCCATTTCTGCAACTTTCAACCTTAGAGAGCTATCTAGAATACTGAGAGGTTAAGAGACTTGCCTAGGGCCACACGGCTAGTGTGTAGTAGTTGAATCCAAGTCTTTCTGGCTTGAGGCCAACTTTCTATCTACTCAACACACTGCCTCTTAGTACAAATGATTATTTGATGAGGTATTAGAGCATACTTACACTTGGGGATTGGGGGAAGAGAGGTAGTCCAGAAAGGCTTCCTATAGAAAGTGGCACAATGGCTGAGTCTTTAAGGAAGCCAGGGAATTCTAAAATGCAGAGGTGAGGAAGGAGTACATTCTTGGAAAGATACCAAGTCCAAGGAATCATAGGATCAGTGGGATCATGAGACCAGCCAATTCTGCCCCCAACTCCATTTTACAGATTAGGAAACTGATCCTCAGCAAGATTAAAGTACTTGCCTAAGGTGACATGGAGAGAGAGTGGGGATTTGATCTTATTCCAGATCCAGTGCTTTTCCCCTTTCACCCAGCTATCCTAGGCCAGTTTGTTTTTTCTCTATTTCATTGTAAGGCTACCAGTCATTTGGGATCCTCTCATGGTAGGCAGGAAGAGGATTAACCTGGAGTTTCTACCTCCCCAGACATTTCTCCCCCTTTCAATTGTCCAAAGGGACATATAATTCCCATGCCATAATTCAATAGACTGAAATGATGGAAAGATATTCTGTAAGGAGCTGCAGTCTTAAAGTAAAATCAATTTAATGGTCACAACCCCTAATCTCCCGATGATTTAGAGAGTTGCTGCTGTTCAGAAGGAAAGTGTACAACTTGGTTAAGGATGGAGGGTACTTTGTCAGTATCAGCTAAGCCTTCTAATCTCCTGAGAACCTAAGGTGAAGGAAGGGGAGCCAACAGTGCCCAGTTTACCTGTTAAACCAGTCATCTGTGTAGCGAGGGTAAGGATAAGGGTCATTGCTGCTGAAGTCATAGCTCGCTTCCGCATTCTGAAAAACACAAGGGATCTCACTGGGTCAATAGGAAAACAGGCACAGGAAACAGAAAATGCTATAAGGGGTAGGCTTCTCATGTTAGTAAATCCCTCCTTAAGTCATCTGGCAACAGAATTTTGCTCAGAGCTAGCCCTGGGCAAGATGGTAAAGGAAGGGGGTAAGGTTTGTCCTCCTGGTCCCCTTCTTCCCATTTCTGCCCCTATTTCTCCCACCCTGAATAGACTCATTAGTTTTGGAGTTAGAGTGACCTAAGAGATGATCAATTTCATAGGACAGGAAACTGGAAGCCTCATGGGGTGAAATGACCTAACCAAGGTCACAAAGGTAGCTAATCTCAGAGCAAGGATTCAAAACCAAGTTCTGTCTCCAGGTCTAGAATCCTTTTCACTAATACCAAGCCATATCACCTGCCCTAGACATACCATGCTGACCTAAGTCTTTAAGGTGGTAGCAAATTCATGTGTAGGTAGTATCCTTACTTTCAGTGAGTACTAACATCTTAAAAGAAGAGTAAGCAAATTTTAATACGAAGGATGATTCACTAATGGGATTCCATCCTAAGGCCAGTGAAGTCCCTACCAGCTCTTTCTATAATCCCTTGTCTACTCCTTTCCTGTTTTTGCTGATGCTCAGTATAAATACAAGTTGTTTGGGACTTGATAACATATATCATTATCATGTGAGCTTAGATACCTATGCCCCTCTTCCCTCCTAATTTGACAGTATGGCCACCCTCATGGAAATATTCTCAGAAGTCATTTAATTCATAATTGACCATGAACTCTTTGTACCAAACAAATACAGAGTCATCTAGCTCTCAGCTTCTGTGAGATGGTCCTGCTACAAGGGACTGGAAGGAGTAACTAGATATTTCTTTCCTTGTGAAACATCATTGATTCAAGAAGTAATTAATATGTTCTGACAATTTTAACTCTTTGGTATGTAATTTCAAAAGGATTCAGACAGTGGGAACACTGCTCTTAGTAGCACCCAGAAGATTCTAAGTGCTGGACAGCGCTATCACTCAGGAGTGTGCAAATAAATGTTTAACAACCGCTCACAGGGGAAAAATGTGTATGATACACTTTAAAATTTAATAAGGCAGGAGAGAAAGGATGGGAAAGAAGGAGAGAAATTAGGATTCAAAACTAAAAAAGAAAATGAAAGTTAAAATAGTTTTTATATGTAATTGGAGAAAATATTTTAAAAAGTTTAATATGCATGATTAATATTTTCTACACCAATTTCTTTTTAAGTTTTTCCTTAAACCCTTACCTTCTGTCTTAGTATCAATTCAAAGACTAAAGAATGGCAAGGGCTAGGTAATTGAGGTTAGGTGACTTGCCTAGGGTCACACAGCTAGGAAGGATTTGTGGATAGATTTGAGCTCAGGTTTTCACAATGCCAAGCCTGGTGCTCTATTCTCTATGCTACCTAGCTACCCTTCTCCATTACTTTCTTACACCTAGACAATCAACAATACTATATATATACATATATATGCATATATATGACAATAATTTAAGTCTTGATTTGTTGTGTTTCCTGCTTTCTCAGGTAAAAATGCTCCCACTTTATCACTTTAACAGTATGAGTTGGTTCTAATACATAACCATCTATAGGGTATTGACAGTCTAGACATCTCTGTTGCTCCTTTGTCTCTGGGTTCTATGATAGTAGATAAAGTATAGCCACAAAATGGTAGGTAAATTACTAAAACTCTCACTATCCAAGTTTCATTATTTGTAAAATATAGATGAAAATACCAATCTTATTGACCTTTTGGGGATGGAGTGGGGATTAAATAGAAAATAGATATGGGATTACTTTGAAAATTTACAGAAGTTGTATTTACTGGAAAGTATCCTGGTGGGCATTTAGTATCTCTTACTCCCTCATTTTATAGGTGAGGGAATTGAGGCCTGGGAGGTTAAATGATAGTTTATGGCCACATAGTAAAGTAAAATGGAGTAAAATGTGCGAGTTAGTAACAGAGCTGTCTCTTGAATCCAGGTTTCCTAACTTCTAATCTTGTATTCTTTCTCATGCTACATAAATGGAACACTCGTCTACTACAATAATCATCACTTTAGTGGACATCCCCTGAATATGTGGCATTTTTTGCCTTTTTTTGGGTCCTTAAACACAAAGAATCAGAATTCTTATTGGTAGAGGAAATGCTTTGAGATTATAGCACACAAGATACAAGATGTGATACTGGTGGATGTCATCTAGGACCTGTAAGCCAATGAAGGAATGTAGGGATGACCCAACTCTTCATAGTAGGCATATTTCCTCTATACAACTCTAGGCTAAAGGTCTGACTACTGGACAGTGACCATCCTTTCCTAGCTAGGATGCAGGGAAGGTATAAAGAGAGGAGAGAGTTAAGCTTCCCACTTGCCATTAGCTGCCATCTCCATTGGCCATTGCCATATGTATGCTTCTGTGCTAGGGAGAAATGGCTATGACTTCTCTTGATTTTTATTCAGAAAATTGTGAATACAAAAGGAAATTGTGATACAGTAACAGGGTAAGTTGGACTGTTATCTTCTTTGATAACTTCTACATGGTTTAGAAGAAAAAAAACACTGGACCTGGAGGCAGAATCTGAATGGGCTCAAATTTTATTTCTGACATTCATTTCCTTGCATTTCCATGGGCAAGTTACTTAATGTCTGGAGACTTAGGTTTCCTCATCTGTAAAATGGAGCCAATAATATCTACAATCACTCGTTCATTTGACAAGCATTTATTCTGAGAAACAGAAATAAAAAGGGATCTTCATACTTTTTCAGGTTCTGGTGCTTATCCATCTGGCTAGGACTTTCTCTACAACCCCACAGAAACCTCCCCCCCCCCCCCCCGAAAGCTCATTCTATTCCTGAGCTACTTAGCTAGATGGTGCAGTGAAAAGAATGCTGGAGTCAGGAAAGTCTGAGGATTCAAAGTCAGTCTTAGACAATTCCTAGCTGTGTGTGTGTCCCTGGCAAGTTACTAATCCTCTATATACCTCAGTTTCCTCCTCTGTAAAATGGGAATATTAATAGACTCTGCCTCCCAGGGTTGTTATGAGTACCAAATAATGTAACAATCATGAAGCACTTCACACAGTGTCTAGTATATAGTATGTTAGTTGTTGTTGTTATAGTACTCTTTACTTCTAGATCCCAACTTCTGGTTGGCTCTTTCTTCCCAGAACTTCCATTTTAAGGAGGAAGCTCAGGTTAAAGCTTTCTTCATCTTTCTCTAGGCTGCACTGCTGACCCATCTCAGCAAGACTTTCTCAATCCTGCTATTACAGTAAATCATCTCCTTCCTTATATTTGCCTTCATCATCTTATGTATCGTCTTCCTCCATTGGAATGTAAGCTCACAGATGGCCAGGACTGTCTTTCTTCCTTTATTTGTATTTATTCCCATTGCTTAGCACAATGACTAGCACATGTTATTGTTGTTCAGTCTTTTTTTTTCAGTTTTATTTGACTCTTCATTACCACATTTGGGGTTTTCTTGACAAATATACGGGGGTGGTTTGCCATTTCCTTTTCCAGCTCATTTTACAGATAATAAAACTGAGGCAAAGAGGATTAAATGACTTGCCCAGGGTCATATAGCTACAAAGTGTCTGAGGCCAGACTTGAACTCTGGAAGATGAGTCTTCTGACTCTAAGGCCTGGCACTCTTCACTATGCCATCTAGTTGCCCACTTTATGATTACTATACAACTTTGAATAAACATTCTATCCTGATTTTACCTATAGATCATCAAAACATTAATGAAGTTGCCTGGAAATTGATCCAGACTATTTACTTTTGCATATTTAAAATAAAATATCATATCTAACACCAAATTAGCAAAGATATCACCATCAATACTGGTGATTTTCTAGATTTGGATGCCATAGAAGCATTAATTGGACCATTGTTTCCAAGTTCATTTGTGTGAATAAGTAAGATTTTCAGTGATGAACTAGTTCTTTGTTAAGTAGACTTTCTTCACTTTGTTTTGGGTATGTGATTTCATTGATGCTATAAGTTCCTCATTAGGAAATTCCCTCCACCAATATAGATCAGCTACTAGTTTGTAGCTTCCAATCTTAGAGTCTCCTACATTCTTGAAAGGACATTTTACTTACCCAAAGTTACTTTGTGTCAGTGGTAGGATCCCTACAGAGATCATCTTGAATCTCAGAATGCTCTCTGAACGTTTCTTTCTTTCAAGGAAGTTGATAGCCATCAATAATTATGTGGGATCAGTTTTCTGAACCCTGTCCCCTTTTCCCTAGTACTATCAATTTTATGAGGTTGCTATGAGGTTAAAATGGGATACTGAATCTGGCAGATATTAGGTCACTATATAAATGGCAGCTAGCTGGGTGGTACAGGATTTGAGAAACACTTCCCTGGGTACCAGATTCCTCTTTAGTTCTACAATTGGCAATTTCATGGCAATTATTAGATGACATCCCCAAAGTATGTATTGGTTGTAGGAGGACAAAGAGTTACTAATTACAAGCAGAGAAATGGGATTGTCTGTTAATGAGATACTAATTTATTCAATAAAGTAAGTTTTCTTGAAAGAGTGAAAACATTGAAATCTTGAGTTATTCTTCAATTTGAATTGACTGTGGTAGACTTTGGATATACTGGGGACATTTATTTCAATTCTGGATTTTGAGCTGCCATGCTCTAGCCTAGAATGAGGACAATGGCAGTTGAACAGCTCTTTCCACTCTGTAAAGAAAGATGAACATGTTTTTAAAAAATATCTTGGAGAGTCTAGAGCCATGATGGTGAATATGGCGCATGTGTCAAAAAGGGCACACAGAGCCCTCTTTGTGGGCATGTCTGCAATTGCCTGACAGACTGCATTAATAGAAAGCCAGAGGGATTCAGGGTGGAGCTCTTCCCCCCCCCCCACCCATGTACCTGAGGACATTCCTTATTTCACCCGCCCCTCTGCCCAGTAGCCCATTTGGAGTGCTTTCTCTCTCCCCTATTTGGGGTAAGGTGCTGGTTTGGGGGGGGGGGGAGCTCACATGCTGCATGAATATGCAATGCAGATAGCAGCCTGTTGAGTCTGTGGTGAAAGTTATTTCTGTGGTGGGGATGGAGAGGAGCTAGGTTTGAGGGGATGTCATGCTTATAGCATGGCACATAGCTAGAGGGGAGTGGAGTGCTTGGGCTACTCTTCTCCCACTCTCTACATGTGCCTCTCATCAACTACTCTTCTAACCAGCAGCCCCAGTGGGAGTCTTCCTCCTTCTCCTGTCTGGGGTAAGTGGGGCTCTTGGGGGTGAGGTGCAGTGGGTGGGGCACAGCACTTCATTTCTAAAAGGTTTACCATCACAGATCTAGAGCCTTGATCTTGGCCCTGACTTGAACTCTGGAATGAGATATCCAGTTATTTCAGTCTTCACAATTGGGCAGACAGAATTTTAAAGTTAGAATAGACCTAAAAAGTTATTTAGTTCAGCTCTCCTTTTTTAAAGAGGAGGAAACTGAGGACTTCCCAGAAGTGAATTGACTGGACTGAGTTATTGGTAGGATTCTGAATACTGATTATTGTGCCAAAATCAATCAGGTGACAATATTAATTCAGTGAGTCAAAATCAGAGCTTGAACTAAGAATTTTTGCTACAAGTTCAAGCATCCTCAACTGTGCTAGGAGCAAGTTCTAAGAAGTGCACCTTTAATTTAGGAGACAAAGATGACCCCAGGACACCATCAGAAAGCCATTGCTCCAAAGTCTGCTTCATAGCAGAGGGAAGGGAGAGAAAACAGGGTGGAGTTGGAAGGAGCTAAGCTCAGTCTGCCATCTGGTAGTTTCCTATTTTAACTAATTATTCTTGCAAACTAGGTGGGAAGCCCTGTTTCTCTGTTGCTGAAAAAGTACACACACTTACTGTTAATACCTTGGGATAAAGCCCTGACTGCCTTGCCTAAGTTATGCCTCTGTCCAAAACAATCATTTGCTCAAGAGAGCTGGGTCATGATCTCTTTACACAGCTGCCAAAATGATTTTCCTAAAATGCATATCTGATCACATCACCTCCTACTCTAGAAACTCCAGTACCTGCCCATTATTTCTTATATCAAATATAAATTTCTGTTAGGCATTTAAAGCTACTTACAACCCCACTCCTTCTTGCTTTTCCAATCTTCTTAGAATTGAAATAAATATAATTAAATACTAGTTTCTGTCATATTGGCTTACTTGTTGATTTATGCCTTTGTTCTGTAT
This sequence comes from Monodelphis domestica, assembly GCF_027887165.1. Taxonomy (NCBI): domain Eukaryota; kingdom Metazoa; phylum Chordata; class Mammalia; order Didelphimorphia; family Didelphidae; genus Monodelphis; species Monodelphis domestica. Next base: position 615,188,760 of record NC_077227.1, read on the forward strand.
GTTTCTTATCTATGAAATGTATTCCTTCTTCTCCTTTTCCTTAAAATCTCTGGTTCTTGTCAAGACTCAACATGGTCTTATTCACAAAGACTTTTCTGCACCCCCCTGCCGTCAACCTGCAGGTACTTGGGCATCTCCTTCTCAAACTACTTCATATTCATTTTGTATATGTTCTGTATATAAACACTTGTGTACATGTAATCTCCTCCATTAGAATGCAAGCTTCTTGAGGGCAGAGACTGTTTCATTTTTCTTAGCACAATGTCCTATACAAAGTAAATGAATGCTATATTAAATATTAGTCAATTGATGATGAATACCAAAAGGCTAATAATGACTTAAAAGGGAGGAATGATGTACATAGTTTTACTGGCTCTCTGTACTTACATTGCCCAAGCTAATGATGTTTGTTTTAACACAAGTATCTTGATTTTATTAAAGTCATTGATGCTCAATAGTAAATCACATTGTGTTTGAACTTGGATATTGAGACAAATATGTTTAAATTTGATGCCTCAGGAATGTTTTTGGGAAAAAGATGGTATCCCAAATAATTAAATTTTTTGTTTAATTTAGGTTTAATTTGAAAATCTTTTTCTATTTTAACCCTTGTTGACTATACATTAGTCCATTTTTCTGCCTGTCTTGTACATATCCGTTGCATAATTTAATCTCTCTTTGATTCAGGATCTTGCAGTTCCTGAGGATAATCATTAGGAACATGAATTATCACTGTACCGTGAGGTAGAATTACCAGTGTACCATGATGAGATGAATCTCCACTGACCCTAAGAGAGCCCTTGTGAGTTGCTTTTGGGAATAAATCCCTTATGTCAGCTTATTTTCTCATAAAAATGGGTTGTGGAAAAAAGAGGAGAATATAGGGGTTTTGCTTAGTTGAAATCTTATAAGGCATAGTCAGAGTCAAGATAAGATTAGACTCTGGATGGAAGAGAGAAACACATAGCTAAAGGGCAGAGAGTTGGATAATGCTCAAGAGAAGGAAGGGCTTCTATCTTGCTCTAAGCTAAGGAAAAGTCAAGGGACAGAAGTATTGTGTGAATCTGAATTGCTCCGTTTAAGATAAAGGATTTAAGTAATTGAACAATTGTTTCTCATGTGCCTACTATATATACCAACTAGGTAGCATAAGTGGAAAAAGCACTAGACTTAGAGACAGGAAAACCTGAGTTCAAATTTCACTCAGATGCTTACTAGCTATGTCACCTTCCTTCCTTCCTTCCTTCCTTCCTTCCTTCCTTCCTTCCTTCCTTCCTTCCTTCCTTCCTTCCTTCCTTCCTTCCTTCCTTCCTTCCTTCCTTCCTTCCTTCCTTCCTTCCTTCCTTCCTTCCTTCCTTCCTTCCCACTAGGAAATGTTTCATTTATTGAACATGTATCCACAGTACCTAGCATGGTGCCTGATTAATAAGGTACAATAATGTTTGATGCTAGAGATACAAAAGACAAAACCAGAACAATTATTTCTTTCAAAGAGCTTACATTCTATTGGGGGTAGTAGATCAGTTTACAATGTGTTTAAATGTAAAGGAGGCAATTTCAGGAGGTAGAGAACTCTAAAATTGGGAGGACAAAGTAAGAAAGGAAGAAAGGCTTTCTGTAGGAGGTGCCATTTGAGCTAAGCCTCAGTCCTTTAGCTAGGGTCTATACAAAGTGGAGATGAGGAAGAAGTCCATTCTAGGCATGAAGAAGAGGAGGAAGAGGAGGACAAGAGAGAGAGAGAGATAGAGAGGCCAAGGCAGAGAGAGTTTATTGAGTTTGGTGAAGAGCCAATGAGTCAGTTTGGTTTGATTAAAACTTCAAAAAACATAAAAGTTATTTTAGCGACCACTATCTCCTGTCTTGTTCTGAAAAATTAGATTTGAATTATTAAAAACATTACAGCTATACATCTGGGGGGTATAAAATAGGGTGTTATACATCTGGGGGGTTAAAAATAGGATGAACCACCAACTTTGGCATTATATCCTGTCCCATCATTGGGCATCAAAAGTAAATCTATCCTTTGGAGATATAGATTAAAATGATCACGTAGTGGAAATAGGTCTTGATCAAATGACACATGTAAAACCCAGTGGAATTGCATGTCACATATATCATTGTGGTGGAGGGAGAGGAGGGAAAGAACATGAATATTGTTATCATGGGAAAATCTTCTAAATTAATTAATTAAATAAAAAATTTCCTCCAAAAAGCAAAAAAAAAAAAGTAAATGTCTTGCTGGTTTTTTCTCTGCCTCATAAGATTTGTTCAAGGCAAAGGGTGATACCTTTCTATCACCCTTTCCCCTGTTCATTTCCTTTCTCCTAGCTTCCTGACATCTAAAATACCATAAAGTAGGCTAGGTGGCATAGTAGACAGAGTGGTAGGCTTGGAGTCAGTTAGACAAATTCAAATCTCTCTCTCTTCCCCATTCCCCCATTCCCAATTTGCTTTGTGATTCTGGACAAATAATTTATTCTCACTTTGTCCCAGTTTCCTCATTTGTGAAAAAACAGATAATAACACTCTTCATCCATGCTTAAATAACATAATGTAAAGAACCCTTTGGAAGCCTGAAAATCCCATATAAAAATGCAAGTTATTGTTATTGTTATGACTGTGGTTTTGTATTCCTGAACAGCTTCCTGAACAGCTCCTACCTGTTTTCCATTTCTTCTAAGTTAGTCATCACTACCAGAAAGTAATCTGATAAACTGACTCCACCAAGATATTAGTTAACTAATGAATATATACTTTTCACTTTTCTCCTTTTCATGGTAATTATCTTTCTGTCTGGTAAGTAGGCTTGTGATTCAGTCCTGGGAACTCTTTTCTTCTCTCTTGGCAATGTCATCAGCTCCCATGGATTCAATGATCATTCCTATGCAGATAAATCTTGAATCTTTATATATTCAGCCTTTATTTCCTGAACTCTAGTCCTAAATACTAATTGCTGGGTTGGGGGGGGGGTCATCTCCAGTGTATATGTCAGAAGCATCTCAAACCCATCATGTCCAAAATGGAAAATATTTTCTTAAAAACTCATCTCTCCTCCAAACTTCCCTATTTCTGATGAGCCTTATAGTTACCTAGGTTTGCAAAATTTGAAGTCATTCTTTATTCTTTCCTCTTTCTCATTTTCCATATTCAAGCCTTTTATTTATTTATTTATTATTTATTTATATTTATCAAGCCTTGTTGATTATCCCTTGTTAGCATCTCTACTATCTACCACCTTCTCTTTGCCCAAAGAACTTCTAGTCTGGTTTAGAACCTTATAATCTTTCACTTTGATTTATTTCACCCTAACCCCCATACACGTTTGCTATTGTCTTCTCTTCCAAATTACTTTGTATTTATATTATAAGTGTACATGTTGTTTATTTCAATAGCATGTCAGCTCTCTGAGGGCAGGGACTATTCAGTTTTTGTCTTTGTGTACTCAGCTCCTAGTGTAGTGCCTAATACACAGTAGGAATTTCATAAATGCTTATTGATCGACTGATTGTGAAAGTAGAAAGGTTTTGAGCAAGGTCCTGGAACAGAGTATGAACTTTTCCAAGGAGCATTTCAGAATGCTACATACGCCAATTGGCTTCATTCTATAACATTCATACCCAATGTAAAATATTGTTCTCACTCTCACAGAATTTAGTCTAATGGGGAGGAATGATCCCAAGTATATGGAACTTAAAAGGCCAAACAAAGTTAGTAACAGTTCAAGACAACAATAGATGCCAAAAAATAGGTCCTGATTATTGAGTTACTCGATGAATTATGAAAACGATAAGGAATGCCTTCTGCCTTTCCCTCTTCCTGTCCCCTCTTTCTACTTCCCCTGTAGATACTTAACCTAATAATCCAAGCAGCAGTGGCAGAATGGCCTATGCTGAAGCGTCTTAGTGTATATGAGTCCATGAAAGCCAAATGAGAGTCCCCAGATGAATTTTCAACCAGCAACCATATTGCCACAGAACAAAACTCAATTGTATGTTGACTGAGCAGTTAAAGGATCCCAGCACATTATAGTTTCAGGAATTTTGCTATTGAGTCTACTCAGATCAAACATGGTCATGGCTGAATGTTTTCAACTGTGTCTATTTGGATTTTTCTGAAATAATTCTTCCACCAGCACTTATTTAACTGTAATGTTCAGTTTACTTTCAACTGGAACCCACATTAAAGAGATCTATGTATATATTAAACATAGCTATAAAACTTAATGAAATTTAACATTTCTCAAGTAGAGAGGAAAAAATACAACAAATGCAACCTCCCAATTTTGGTTGCATTGCCAGAAATCTTTGTAATTTTTCTTGTTAGTTATGTAGCATGTATAGTCTCTGGAGATACTCTCTAAATCCCCTCCTGACATTGGCAGGCTGAGCCCCCAAAAGATAGCTGCTATTTTTCTCCTGAGGATTCTCTAGTAATATCAAACAAAGATGTAAACAGGGACCATTAAATAATTTATGTAGATCCCCGAGGGCTGTATTTTGACAGTTTTAAAAAAGTAATGTTATCTATGTTTTATTGTATTTTTACTTATTTTGTTAAATATCTCCCTGTGACATTTTAATCTGGTTCTGTCTTTGCTTGGGAGTATTTGGGGGCTGCATGTAGCCTATGAGCCATATGTTTGACACTTCTGGTCTAGAGAACCTGGAGTAATTGGGGCAGGGGAGAATTGGGGGAAATCTTTCTGATGCCATTGCTCATGAGCCCCTATCATTCTACTTTCCTGCTGATTATCAGTTGATATCAATTAGTCATCCAGACTTACCTAGCTTTTAGGAAGAGATATTTTTTAAGGCCATTTAATAAGAACAGTTGATATAAGATAATACTCTAAAAGTCTGTGACACACTTTCTCACCAATATATCCAGAGTCCAGAGGAAAGTGGACTCAAGCTTACTGGTCACAAGTGGCAAAACTAAGCTTCTGATTGCTAGAAGTCCTTTTCTCCCCTCCACAATTCCCAAACTCCCCAGTTTTATCTTCCTCTCAGAAGGAAATTTAATCTGAAAAATTACTGCCATTTTAGTATTAAGTAATTTAGTGTGTTATCATCTCTTTGAATATAATAATTTAAAAAAGAGAATTTGACTCTAAGGAAACCAGTGCTATGGTAGCAACGAGGCACAGGAAAGAGGATTTAAAGCTGGGAGGGACCTTAGAAATCATTTTGTTGAAACTCCTTATTTCATTGATGAAGAAAGGAAGGCTTAGAGAAGAAAAAAACTTTTGCATGGCCAGGCAAGTGATTAATAACAGAGATAGGATTCAAACCCAGGTCTTTGGATTCCCAGGACTTTCCCATGATATGCAGCCATACTAGTCTTTCCTGGTCTATTACAATATCCTCAGAATTAGGTTCATATCTTCTAGTCTTCTCCTTCTTTAATCCATTCTCTACAGAGGTCAAGATAATCTTTCTAAAGCACAAATTCCTCTATGTCACTTATCTGCTAAAGAAGTTTCAATGGCTCCCTATTACTATCCATAAGAAGAAAACAGAACCTTCTTAGTATTTAAAATTTGCCTAGATTTCTTTTCCAGGCTTATTACCTATTACTTCCATTCACATATTCTCTGTTCTAGGTAATTGGTCTACTTGCTATTCTCCAAATTTAGCACCCCATTTCTCCTCTTTGTGCCTTTGCAAAGGCTGCCTTGAATACCTGTAATGCACTTCCTTCTCATCTTTGCCTAGGAGAATTCCAAGCTTGTTTCAAGGTTCAGGTCATGTGCCATTTCCTACAAGAAGTATTTCTTAATCATCTTCTCTTAATAATGCTTATCCTTCCTCCTCACATAATCATGTATATATATATATATATGCATATATGACAATGCATATATATGACAGCTTTCTGGTGCAGTGGATAGAGCACTGAACCTGGAGTCAGGAGGATGAGTTCAAATTCACTTATTAGCTGTGTGACCTTGGGTAAGTCATTTAACCCTGTTTGCCCAAGTTTAGTTTTCTGTAAAATGAGCTAGAGAAGGAAATGGCAGATTACTCCAGCAAATTCACCAAGAAAGCCCAAATGTTATCACAAAGAAATAAACCCAACTAAATAGCAATAGTTTTACTTGTCAGATGCTCTTTGGTGGGATGTAAGCTTCTCGAGGGCAAGACTTATTTTTAATTTTTATCTTTGGCTCTTTGTCTCCTAATTCAGTGCTTTGCATAGAGCCAAGACATTAAGTACTTGTTGGATTGGATGAGATTATCACTGCAAAAAGTCTCCCTAAAAAATGGAAACTGGAGATGATAATATTGACTATCTTTGCTTTATTCCAGGGTTTCTAGAATAGTAAATGTTTTAGAAAACACTCCATATTTCTCAGAAGATATTATGTTAGTATAAAACATTACTATGTATAATATCTTTGAATTCTCTATGCTTGGATGAAGAGTTATTCTGGATTTAGGATGAAATGAAGGTCAACCTAAAGAATTTCCTGCTGTTGAGTAACTAATGATGAATCTAAGGGGTTGGTTTGTTTTCTGACTCCTGCTGCTCAGGAAGAAATGCTTCTTTCAGTGCTACCAAGAATCCCTCAAATTAGAAACAATATAAATGCTGACTTAATAGCAGTAGTTAAAAGAGATCAAATCCTCCAAACATGAGGAACTTATAGGAAAGAGGTTAGAAATTGGAAACTCAGCATATTTAGTTTATGTCTTCCCTTTTATGATATGGTTTCAGGGGTGCCCAGGAAAATATGGGAGCATCTAGGTATCTTTTTTTTACTACTTGTTATAGTTTCTAAATTCCACAAGAAGAGATTTATTGAGCCATAAAGATTTTTAAGCTTTCAAGAGTTCCCTATTAGAATGCAAGTATCCCTAGGAGGGATCATGCTTTAGACTTATTGCCTAAAACAGCCAACTTGGTCTTTGAGACAGCTAGCTGCTGTGAAATTGGAGGAGGGAAGGGCACCTCCAAATGAATCAGGAAGGTCACTAAAAAGGGCAATAGTAAGAAACCAAAGGGCTAACTTCACCATTTTGCCAAGGGTAGGTCCTGCCTTTTCACTTAGGAGAGTCAATCTGACTGCTTGAGTTACAGAGAGAGCACTTATTCCCATCCCCATCTCACTACAAGAATAAGAAGATTTGGCCAATATCTGAAACAAAATACTGGCAAACATACAGAGATGAGAACATACAGGTGATGAAGATAGATGAATGCATGCAGGTGTTTAGGGGCACCAGGCTTGGAGTTGGGAGCACCTGGGTTAAAATCTGGTCTCAGACCTTTTCTAACTGGGTGACTTTTGGCAAATCACTTAACCCCAACTGCCTAGTCTATGTTGTTCTTCTGTCTTAGAATTGATATTTTTAAAAATCGGTGTTGCTATTATTCCTCATTCTACCTTCACTTATCACTTGTAAACTTCTTGAGGGCAAGGAATGTCTTAAATATTTGACTTTGCACCATCATCTCTTAGTACAGTGTTTTGCATATAGTAGAGATATTAAATGCTTGTTGGATTGGATTGCGTAAAGCCGCCCCCCCCCCTACAAATTGGAAAGTGGAGATGCTAACATTTCCTCCCTTTGTTCGAATCCATTTGTGTCATCCTCAATTCCTCCCTATCTCTCATCCCCATATCTAATTATTCACCAAAAATCATCATTTCTGCCTTCATAACATCTCTCACATTCATCTCCTTCTCTCTACTCACACAGACAGTGAAGGGTCTCATCCCCTGGCTTTTGCAGTGATCTCCTATTTGGTCTTTGCTCTCCAATTCATCTTTCAAAGTGCTATGAAACTCAGTTCCCTAAAGTGTGGCTCTGACTGTGTAACTCTTTCCAGCCAATTTATTCTAATATCTTCAGATCCAATGTGAACTCCTTTATTTGGTGTGTAAAGCCCTTTACAAACTGGCTCTACTTTACTTTTCCAACCTGCTTGAACGTTATTCCTATTTATAAACACCGTGGTTCTGTAAATTTGGTTTTCTACCTGTTCTTCTCAGATGCCATTCTTTCTCTTTTCATTGACTATCCCTACTTTTTGTTTCCTTCAAGGCTTAATCAAGTATAACTTTCAATGTGTTGCCCCCACCTCTCCAAAAATCAACATACATCTACTTTGTATTTATTTATGTTTATGTAGAGGCAGTTGTGTCTCAGAAGTTACAAGCACTGGGCTTGTATTCAGGAAGATTTGAGTTCAAATCCAGCTGCAGACACTTCCTAGCTGTGTGACTTCGAATAAGTCACTTAACCTCTGCATCACTACAAAGTATGCAAACCCCCATTGCCTACCTCTTACTGATCTCCTGCCTTGGAATTGATACATGGTATTGATTCTAAGATGGAAGGCAAAGGCTTTAAAAAAATGGCTAGGTGGCTGAAAAGATAGAATGCTAGGCCAGGAGTCAGGAAAATTTGGCTTCTGACACTTCCTAGCTGTGTGACCCTGGGCAAGTCATTTAACCTCTGATTGCCTCACTAAAAGATCCACTAGATCCACTGGAGAAGGAAATGGCAAACTACTTCAGCATTCTTGCCAAGAAAACCTCATAGATAGACATGGTTCAGGAGGTCATAAAGAGTCAGGCATGACTGACAACAGCAATATATTTGAATGTCTTCTCCTCTCCCTACACTGTAAGCTCCTCAAGGTCAGGGACTTTTTTCTCTTTTGTTTTTCTGTCTCCAGTATCTTGCACATTCCCTGGAATAGAGTAGGTATTTAATAAATGTTTATTGTTTGATTACAAGAACTAGGGTACAGGATGATTACTATTTTCCTTAGTATAGATGTAGGAGGAAACAATTAAATATGTGTTTTCACCTTTCCTAATTCCCCCTTCTTTCTCTATCTCTTTTCCTATCCCATAAAAAATGTTTTCTAAGTACTTGTTCTCACATCAGAGTGGAGAATCAATCTTATTTCATACAGGTCAAAAGTTTATGAGGATCAGTATAGCAACAAACATCACCAGGATCAACCAAATTCAGAGGTTGTCTGTCCTCACAAATGAATGAATGGAAAAGGTATTTATTTATTAAACCAACCATTATGTTAGACTTGAAATGTAGCCAGGGTAAACAATATGTGCAAATATGTTACTGTTTGTCATTCAGTAACATTGGACTTTTCATGATCCTGTCAATCACAGCTATCCATGGGATTTTCTTGGCAATGATACTGGAGTGGCTTGTCATTTCCTCTCCAGTGGATCTCCACCAGCAAGTAATCAACATAGTTCCTGTCCTTAAGGAACTTACATTCTCATAGATGAAACAGGACATTTAGGGTTGGGAGGATTGCTCTGGAGAAGGAAGTGAGAGAGAATGATCACTGAATTAATAAGGTAAATGATTGAGATGTCCTTGCCAGGAGGGGCAGTAAAGATATGATTAATGTCCTCAGAGATAGAATTGGAGAAAAGCTGGTTCCATGTGCTGTGCTGGCATGGCATGGATGGTAGCCTAGTGACTCAAAGTCTGGCAAGACAATAGGATATCTCATCAATGGGAACGCTTTTATTTTAGTTCCATAGGGCAGTAGAGACTTGAGAGTAAGCAGCATTAATGGGAGATAGCTAGGAAATTGAGTCCAGGCAGGATGAGATGAAATGATTACTACTTAGACAAAATGTAAATAAATTTGTCTCCAACAAAGTTAGTGGACCTCAGTGAATATGGAATACAAATAGGACAGTGTTGTTGCAAATTATTCATTGTAGTTTGAGAACTGGTGTCAAGAGATCATTACTATTTCCTTAGAGAGCTCTTGGATGATTTTAAATGGAATAGGCAATTTTCAGATAAAGAAATCAAAACTATCAATAAACACATGAAAAAATGTTCTAAATCTCTTATAACTAGAGAAATGCAAATCAAAACAACTCTGAGGTATTACCTCACACCTAGCAGATTGGCTGGCAAAGGAAAGTAATAAATGTTGGAGAGGATGTGGCAAATTTGGGACATTAATGCACTGCTGGTGGAGTTGTAAATTGATTCAACCATTCTGGAGGGCAATTTGGAACTATGCCCAAAGGGCACTAAAAGACTGTTTGCCCTTTGATTCAATCATAGCACTGCTGGGGTTGTACCCCAAAGAGATAATAAGGAAAAAGACTTGTACAAGAATATTCATAGCCATGCAAAAAATTGGAAAATAAGGGGATGCCCCTTGATTGGGGAATGGCTGAACAAATTGTTGTATATGTTGGTGATGGAATATTATTGTGCTCAAAGGAATAATTAACTGGAGGAATTTCATGGGAACTGGAATGACCTCCAGGAATTGATGCAGAGTGAAAGGAACAGAACCAGGAGAACATTGTACAGAGAGACTGATACACTGTAGTACAATTGAACATAATGGACTTCTCTAGGAATAGCAATGCAACGATCCAGGACAATTTTGAAGGACTTATGAGAAAGAACACTATATTCAGAGGAAGATCTGTGGGAGTAGAAACTCAGAAGAAAAACAACTGCTTGATCACATGGGTCAATGGTGATATGACTGGGGTTATAGACCCTAAATGATCACCCTAGAGCAAAATACTAATAATATGGAAATAGGTCTTGACCAATGACACATGAAAAACCCAGTGGAATTGTGTGTTGGCTATGGGAGGGGGGTAGGGGAAGGGAAGGGAAAGAACATGATTTTTGTAATCCTGGAAAAATACTCTAAATTAATCAATTAAATAAAAGAGAGCTCTTGGAAAGGGAAATTCAGAAAAATGAACAGTTTGAGAAGGAGGATAGTCTGGGAATAGGGTTATTCAAAAGACATTAGAATTCATTTAGATAACCCAACAGGAGGACAATGAACATAATCATCTCCCTGCCCAAGACTTGGGTAGGTAGATAATGACCCCAGGAAATGCTGTAGATTTTTCATAGACAGAAAAGTTAAAGTGGATGGGAGTGGTTTGAAAATCAATTTAAGCCCAATTCCCTGCTATTGCCTAAAGAAAGAACAAACTGGTAAGAGCAATAATAGAAATAGTATAAATAAGCTCAACAATAGAAACATCTTTGAAAAAGAAAATTGAGGATAATGTAGCAACCATGGTCTAAATTTGTGTTGTCAAGGTGATGAGCTCTAAGTATATTTGCATGCTACTCTTGATGGTCTTGGTGTGTTGACATGATCTTGGGGAAGCATGTTGAATCTTCATATTATCTAGTTGCCTCAGAAATGTTTTAGTATTATTTAAAATTAGGGATGGAATCAAACTCCTCTTGGAAGATGGGCACGTTGTCCATACACAGGACTTAACAGTACTACAGCCATTTTCTATGACTGCACTGAGTCTAGATCAGGAATCTTCAGAGACATTGCACTCTGATTGCATCTAATTCTGGAAACAGGAAACATGAGTTGAGTGAAAGTGGTTACTCCAATGTGATTGTTTAAATAAAAGGACAAAATATCATTCCTCTGAAATAAACATCACAGAAAAATGTTCCCTTTTTCCTTCTCCTTTGCTGCTCTCCCCTCTTCTGTTCTCTCTTCTGTCCTCTTTCCCTTCCTCTTTCCTCTCCTTTCTCTTTCTCATATCCCATTCTCATTCCCATATCTCTTCCCTTTTCTTTCCCCCCCTTTCCCATTTTCATTCCTTTTCCCCTTTCATTTTTCCTCCTTCTCTTCCATTTATCTTTTTTCTCTAGGCTAGTAGGGGGCTCAATGAATAGAATGATGGTCCTAGGGTCAAGGTCCTGAATTCAAATGTGTGAGTGATCCTGAGTAAGTCACTTAACATTTTTTTGCTTCAGTTTCCTCAGCAGTAAAAAGGTATAATAATAGTCCCTATCTCTCAGGGTTGTGTGAAAATCAAATGGAGTATTGTTTATAAAGTGCCTAACTCAATGCCTGGTTCATAATATGTACTATATAAATGATTATTTCCTTCCCTTTCCATTTGAGACACATAAAAAGCCATTACTCTGAGGTAATTATTTCCTTTAGCAAAAAAAAAAAAAGAAAATCACTATTAATTAAACAAAAATTAAAAAATGCTGAGGTACTACCACACACCTATCAAAATTGTTAGCAAGGGGGCAGCTGGGTGTCTCAGTGGATTGAGAGACGGGAGGTCCTAGGTTCAAATCTGGCCTCAGACATTTCCCAGCTGTATGACCCTGGGCAAGTCACTTGATCCCCATTGCCTAGCTCTTACCACTCTTCAGCCTTGGAGCCAATACACAGTATTAACTCCAAGACGAGAGGCAAGGGTTAAAAAAAAAACAACAAAAAACAAAAAACTCCAAAATGGTTAATTAGACAGAAGAGAATGATGATAAATATTGGAAGGAATGTGGAAAAATGGAGACACGAATACACTGTTAGAGGAGCTGTGAACTGACACAACCATTCTGGAGAGCAATTTAGAGCCATGCCCAAAGGGCCATCAAACTGTGCAAATCTTTTGCCCAAGAAATACTACTACTAGGTCTGTTTCCCATCAATCAAAGAAATGGGGAAAGGACCTACTTGTACAAAAATATTTAATAGCAACTCCTTTTGAGGTGGCAAAGAACTAGAAACTGAAGGGATATCCTTCAATTGGGAAATGACTGAACACGTTGTGGTATCTGATTGTAATAGAATGCTATCATACCATAAGAAATGATGAAAAGATTAACAAAAAAAAACCACTGGAAAGTCTTATATAAAGTGATACAAAGGGAAGTGAGCAGAGAGAATGTTGTATACAACAACACAATGATCAACTGTGAACAGCAACTATTATCAGCAATACAAAGAATCAGAACAGCTCCATGGGACTCATGATGAAAAAAAGCTATCCACAGCTATAAAGGAAACTGACAGAGTCTGAATACAGATTGAAGCATACTACTCTTCACTTTCTTCCATGAATTTTTCTTTATTGTAAATGATATGTTTTTTTCATGTGATGAATATAGAAATGTGTATTATATGATAACATTTGTACAACCTATATCATATTACGTGCCATCTTGGGGAGGGAGGAAATATGGATCACAAAATGTCAGAAAAAATTATTGAAATTGTTTTGACATATGATATGGAAAAAATAAAAAGTAACTAAAAAAAAAAGATAATTAAAGCCAGGGTGCCTCAGCAGAATCACTGCTGAGAATATTCAGACCTGGAAAATAGCAGGAGGTAGGTGAGAGGCAATGTGGAATAGTAGGAAGAGTACTAACATTGGAGTGAAAGGACTTTCATTCAAAATCATTTAAATAACTATGTAATTCACTTAATCTCTCTGAGTTGCCATTCTTTTTTCTATGAACCAATAGGATTTCACTCTTTGGTTTCTATGATCCCTTTCAGCTTTAAATTGCAGATCCTAAATTGGGGGAGAGCTATTCCGATGGGGTTTTGGAATGTTTCCATATTGTATTTTGTGTTAAAAAATGGAACCAACTCAGATATTTGTCAATAGCCTTTTTACATCCTTTGTTGAACTCCTCACTTTACATTTAGATCCACCTTTTACTTAAAGTAAAAGCTTTAGCAATTGTTTTCAAGATAACCTTGCCAAGAGCTCAGATCTCTTGCCAGGTCTCTTGTGAGGTCAGTCGGTACTGTAGCTTGGAATATTAAGAGTGCTAAAACCTGAAAGATGCAGAATGGACCAGGTTTCTTCATTGGGAAGTTGAATCTTAGCACCGACTGAGACCAATTTTGTGTTTCCAGGTAATGTGAAATGTGACAAAAAGGACTGATCCCCAGCTGTTCTGGAGAAAGATTAAATGTACTTCTGGTGCCTTTCACAGCTATTCATCATTTTAATTGGTTTTAAAGCTAAAAAACTTTGACAGCATGTGTGACGGGAATCCAACTTCATAATTCATAAGCTATGGAAAAGTGATTACGGTCTTCATTTGTAAGCTGTACACAGAGCATATTAAGTTGCTACAGGGAGGGAGCCCAAGAATCCCCATTCATCATACAATCATTAGGCTGTACAGAGAATGCTAACAGCTGAGTTATGTAAACCAGCCACTGATGAGGGAAATATTGTATGCCTAAGGTCATGAGTCATTTTCAGGATAAGATGGGTTTTTCCTTTTTAATAAATGATGCCCAGAGTAGGTATAATAAACTTCATGCCATATGCCATGTTGCACAGTTATCAATCCAGTTAAGTTCAGAAAGGGAAAAATAGGGTTTATGGATTATGGAAAGCTTGAAATAGCACACAGGCAAAACAAGAAAGCTAGACTTGATGAACTTGAAGAGTCCTTGTGATTCTAAAATCATATAAATTTATGAGATCAAATCATGGGGCAATAAACTCTAGCTTTCAAAATTTAACTCAAATGCTACTTCTTAAATGACATCTTCCTTGATTTCCTTCTGAGGTGGGGGAGAATCAGTCCAATTCAACTTATATTTATTAAGCTTCTACTTTGCGAACCAGCTTTATATTGTGGGATAAACATGAGCCCTGGAGTCAGTGGACCTGAGTTCAAATCCTGTGTGACCAAAGACAATATACTTCACTTCCTTGGGTCTCAGTTTCCTCATCTATAAAATGAAGGGGTTGGACCCAATAGTTTCTAAGACTTTCCCACTCTAGGTCTATGATTCAATATTAGATATATGACTATATTTTGAATAATGAGATTAATGAATATTTGAAGTGGTCACATGCATTTGAAATCATACTATTTGAAATTATAATTACATAAAATATGGTAATTGGTTCCAGCCCAGTGACTATATGTAGTGCAAATTCAAATAATGCAACCATTTTTGGGCATTCATTATTCTAATTGGTATATAGCTATACTTTGCTAAGTACTCCATATAATAAGACAAAAATAAAATTGTTGACCCCAAGGAGCTTACATCCTATTAGAGGGATATTATGTTAATAGATAAATAAACTTAGTGCAATTTTCATGTTGGAGCTAGCCCTGACCACTGGTAGGCTGTGAGTGGGATCAGAGAAGTTTCTTCTCTGAGGGAGCTTTGAAACTGAACTTTGAAAGAGGATGAGGATTCAGAAAGAAGGAATTGAGAAGGAGCATCCATTGTTCTGTCTAGTAGAATTTAAACAATTAGGAAATATTCTTTAAGCACTATACAAAAGACAAAAGTAAAACAATTCCATCCCTCAAGGAGCCCATGTTCCATGAGGGTGGGACAAACATGTACATACATATAAAAGATATATGGCGTATATACAAAATAGAGAGAAAGGAATATTTTGGGAGAATGGTGCTAGCAGGTGGGAGAATCAGAAAAGCCTC
The DNA here is from genome assembly GCF_027887165.1 of Monodelphis domestica. Classification (NCBI taxonomy): domain Eukaryota; kingdom Metazoa; phylum Chordata; class Mammalia; order Didelphimorphia; family Didelphidae; genus Monodelphis; species Monodelphis domestica. The sequence continues at coordinate 615,204,005 of NC_077227.1, forward strand.
ATGGAGAAGATGGTACTTGAACTGAGTTTCAAAGGAAAACAGGAATTCTAAGTGATGGAGATGAGGAGGAAGCACATTCCAGTCTCAGGGAAAGTCATTTCAAAGGTACAAAGATGAGAAATGAGGTACTTTGCTCTGTTGTGGGAAAGAGTAAGAAGATCTATGTTTGCCTTAAAGACCTTTCCAGAGAACTCACACAAGGCAAGCACTCACACAGTGGTCAGAAGAAATGATAGAAGACTCCCTCAAGAACTTTGGTATCAACTGTGAGACATGAGAGACACTGACTGGGACCATCCAGAATGATGTGACCTGCATCAAAGAAAGTGCTATGCTCTATGAGCAAAACAGGAACTGTGTTGCTCAAAAGAAATGCTAGATGCACAAATTTAGACATTTCCATCACAGATGTTCACACAGGCCACTTGTGCCCCATCTGTGATAATGTGTTCTGAGATCATATTGGTCTAATCAGTCAGAGTTGGACACACTGTACATTGACCCTGATGTAGTGATGTCATTTTGGTCCTCTTCTTGGGTGAAGAATAATAATCAGGATAAACTGTGGGAGTAAAAACACCGATGAAAAGCAACTGCTTGACTACAGGGTTGGAGGGGATAAGACTGAGGAGAGACTCTAAATGAACACTATAATGCAAATTCCAACAACAGGGAAATGGGTTCGAGTCAAGAACACATGTGATAACCAGTGGAATCGTGCGTCGGCTATGGGAGAGGAAAAGGGGGGGAGGGGAGGAAAAGAAAATGATCTTTTTTTCCAGTGAATAATGTATGGAAACGACCAAATAAAATAATGTTTAAAAATTAAAAAAAAAGAATAATAATCATTCAACTGTTTTTGCTATGTATAGGTAAGAGGAAGAAAACCAGTTTGTTGGGATTATAGCATGTGTAAAGGTCAATAATGATTGGACTGGAAAATGTATATTGTGTCTGGGTCCTGAAGAACTTTAACTGGCTATCTGAGGGATTAATATTTGATCCCAAGGGTGATAGGAAACTACTGACTTTTATTGAATGAAGGTAACAACATGGTCTGAATTAAACTTAGAAAAAAAATCACTTTAGCAGATTGCATGGCATAGAGTTGAGAGCAACTGCTTTGGAAGAGACTTGAGGCAGTAAGCTCTTCAAAAGCACAAACTACTGATTTTTTAGTTTTGTAAATGGCAGTACTTTGACCACAGGAGGTGCTTAATAAATATTTTTTGAATGTTAAATTATTTTGTAGTATACAATATTTCTTGAAATTCTGTGGGCCATCAGTTGGGGCTTTGACATTCTAAAGTTCTTGCTTAATGGATTTTCTTGAGCAAGATTTGATCAATATTTAGACTTAGGAAGTAGAACTAAAAGGTTCTTCTTTACTTGGAAGGGAATTGATAACAAATAACTTGCAATGACTCCAATTACAGAGAAAAAAATCATAACCCTTTCCTCTGAAAGATTTCTAGTCTTTAAAACTTCTTTGATCTTTTTGTACAAAAGTTTCCATGGAGGTTTAAGTCACAAAATAACAATAAAAAATGAACAAAACACTTGGTTAGCTAATCTGTCTATCATATCAGGAACCTCCCTTTCTCCCCCAATATTACACTGGAATTTTTCTTTTTTGCCTCCTGCCCACATTGAAGCTGGAGAAGGCATCAGTATTAGGGAGAATATATTGTTACTATTATCCTGAGAGCTAATATAATGATCCTTCTTTCTCCTTCCAAACCTATGAATGGCAGCCAGTGGACCAACTAAGGCTCACATTCAGACTAAAGCTGTATTAGTGATTAGATTGGATAAATGGTTGTTGACTGAATATAGGCTTTAGGGGGAAGGGAAAGTACTCAACATTATTATGTAGCACCTACTCTGTGCCAGGCTCTGTGCAAAATTATCATAGATATCAGTTCATTTAAATTCTAGCAGGTTTTACCAAGCTGTTAAGCTCCCAGTGCAGTATCAATACTTTCTGAGAGCCAAGCTCTATAAGTGTAGGGAGGATTATCACCAGCTGCTAGATAATGGATCTTTTGGCCTTGGCAATTCACAAATGAGATACAAAATGGACTTCAGTCTCTTGTAAGAACTGACAATGGCAGAAAATTTTATTTTATCTTGTTTTTTAAAATAAAAAAAATTATTAAAAAATTAAAAAAAATATTGACTGGTTGAATTTTGACAGTGAAACTTTGGTAGACTTTCTTGCTATAGTATACCACGGTTTGATACCAATATTCATATTAGTCTTCCCTTTCAGTTGTCGGTGCTGTGAAGTCATTGATTGTGAACTCAGTTTGATTAGTGTCTCACTCCTCTCTGCCCCAGGATTGCTTTCTTGCCCTCATGTTCTTCTAATTACTAGTATATGCAGAACTGGCCTTTAGCAGAACTCAAGGGATATCTGCTATGATTTTACCTGAAAGATATTGACATATAAGCATTAATATGCTTAGAGAATATTTCAGAGGGTGGAGCCAAGATGGCAGGGAAGCTTGAAATCACCATGAGAACCATCTCCAACCAATTTTTTAAAAATGCCACAAATTAAAAATTGGAGTGAAAGAACCAACAAGGAGACAGAGTGAAGCAACTTTCATACAGAGAACAAATTGAAAGGTAGCCAGAGAGTATCTGGGTCACAGGGGTGGGAAAGGAGCACAATCAGCAGGAGGCTACAGCAAGGAGTAAGTAGCAAGTCAATAGTAACCTCCCCCATCCACAGTGTTCCAGGTTCTGAACCTGAGCCCAAGATAACACTCAGACCCTGAGACTCTGCCTGGGCCACCAGCAGTTGCACACCTTATGCACACCCCTTAAAGTTCCAAGCAAACCTTCTGTGAGGTCTAGAATTCTAGTATGGGTCAATCTGCACTGTGTGGCCGGATTCTCAGGGTGAGGCCAAGAGTCCCACCCCAGGTTTTTGGTGAGGACCTGAATCCCAGTTTGGTGTAGTTGGTAGCAGAACTGGGTCCTTCTCCCTGGAAGGGGCAGTCTTCAGGGTGTTGGCTTGTGGGAATTGGGCTGGCCCTTGCCAAAGCTCAAGGTAGAGCCCCAGGGCAGAACAATATGGTGTGTGCCTCACAATATGGTGTGTGGCTTTCAGAGTTCACAGCCCACATACCATCATACCACCTTGGAAGAACTGAAACTTGCAGAAACCCAGAAATAAGACAAGGGTAGCATCAAGGAAGAACTGAGGTTTAAGAGAGTGCCTTATCCACCAGGAGCACAGAGCCTTTCTTTAAAATAAAAGTGGAAGTCAGGAAAAAGGCTGGGGAAATGAGGAAAAAAATAACCATCTTCTATAAAAATTTTTTTATGGAGACAAAGAGCAAAGCACAGACACAGAAGGTGATAGTGAAAGCAAAGCAATCATATGCAAAACTCCAAAGGAAGTCTGAATTGGATTCAGGTTCTGGAAGAGTTCAAAAAGGATTTCAAAAGAGAAATGAAAGCAATGCAAGAAGAAATGAGCCAGATGAAAAAGGAAGCTCAAAATCTCATAAAAGAAAATAATTTCCTAAAATTAGAATCCGAAAACTAGAAGCTAATGACTTCATGAGGCATCAAGAAACAATAAAAGAAAATTGAAACAATGGAAAAACAGAAGAAAACATGAAATATCTCATTAAAAAAAAACAACTCACCTGTAACATAGATCCAGGAGAAACAATTTAAGAATTATTGGACTACCTGAAATCAATGTTAAAAAATTCCTGGACATCATAATAAAAGAAATTATTAAAGAAAACTATCCATATAGTCTCAAACAAGAGAATAAAATTGAAATAGAAAGAATCCACAGATGACTTTCAGAAGGAAATCTCCAAATGACAACTCCCAAGAATATAATAACTAAATTCAAAAGCCCCCTGAGTCAAGGGGAAAAATACTTCAAGCAGTCAGAAAGAAACAATTCATATTCCATGGAGCTACAGTCAGGATTACATAAGACTTAGCATCCTTCATATTAAAGGATTAGAAGTTGTGGAATGTGATATTCCAGAAATGGTGAAAGATCTAAGTTTACAACCCAAAATCATCTATCCAGTAAAATTGAGTATATTCTTTCAGCAGGAAAAATGATCATTCAATAAAATGGAATATTTCTAAAATTTCCTGAAGAAAAGACCAGACCTAACCAGAAAACTTGAAGTCCAAACATAAGAATCAAGAGAAGTTTTAAAAGGTAAATAAGAAAGAGAAAATTTAAGGGACTCAATAAGGTTAAACTGTATGTATTCCTACACAGAAAGAGGATATTTGCAATTCTTAAAAATTCTCATTAGTAGTAGAGCAGTTAGAAAGAGTATACATAGATAGAGGGTAGGGAAATATGCTGATTAGGATGATATGATACGCAAAAAAAAATCAAGGGGCAAAAAAGAGAATTGCACTGAGAGAAAAGGGAAGGGAGAGATAGAATGGGGTAAATTATCTAAAGGGACATGAAAAACTATTACAGTTGAGGGGAGGATGAGGATGGTGATAGGCAATACTTAAACTTTACTTTCATTGTAACTAACTCAAAGAGGGAAGAGAATCCTATCTTATGCTATAGAGAATTAGAAGGGGAATAAGACAAGGGAAGGAGGGGTGGTAATAGGAGGGAGAGGAAACTGGGGTGGAGTGGTGATGAAAAGCAAAATATTGGTGAACAGGGATAGAGTGAAAGGGAAAAAGAGCAGGAGAAAACAAGATGGAGAGGAATACACACTTGGTAATCATAACTGTGAATGTGAATGTGATGAACTCACCCATAAAATGGAAGCAGATAGAAGAATGGATTAAAACCCAGAATCTGCAACACATTTTAGGCAGGGTGACACACACACAGAGGACATAAAGGTAAGAGACATGAGCAAAATTTATTGTGCATCATCTACAGTAAAAAAAAGGAGTAGAAATCATGATCTTAGAGAAAGTTAAAGCAAAAATTGATCTGCTTAAGAGAGATAAGGAAGGAAATAATATTTTTCCAAAAAGGTACTATAAACAATGAAGTAATACCAACACTAACAATATATGCACCAAATAGTAAACAACTTCTAAATTTTTAAAAGAGAAATTAAATGAACTTCAGGAAGAAATTGGCAGTAAAATCATACTAGTGGGGGAACTCAACTTCCCCCATTCAGATCTAGATGAATCAAAATAAAAAGTAAGTGAAATTTTAGAAAAGTGAATGAATATGGAGAGAATTGAATGGGAATAGAAAGGAATATGCCTTCTTTTCAGTACTACATGGCTCCCACACAAAAATTGACCAGGTATTAGGAGATAAAAACTTCACAACCAAATGTAGAAAAGCAGAAATAATAAATGCATTCTTTTTAGATTACAAAGCAATAAAAATTACAATCAATAAAGCTCTGTGAAAATTAATTGGAGAATAAATAATCTGCTAAAAAGGGTGGGTCAAAAAATAAATTATAGAGATAGCCAATAATTTTATTAATGAGAATGACAGGGAAGAGACAACATATTAAATTCATGGGATACAGTCAAAGCAGTACTTAGGGTAAAATTTATATCTCTAAACTTATATCAATAAAATAGAGAAAATGCAAATCAATGAATTGGGCATGCAACTAAAAAATTAGAAAAAGAACAAGGTAAAAATCCTCATTTAAAGACTAAATTAGAAATCCTAAAAAAATGAAAGAGAAATCAATAAAATTGAAAGTAAGAGAACCACTGAACTAATAAATAAGACTAGGAGTTGGTTCTATGGAAAAGCAAATAAAATAAACAGAATGATGGTTAATTTGATTAAAAAAAGGAAAAAAGAAAATCAAATAATGAGTACCAAAAATGAAAAGGGTAAAGTCACCAACAATAAAGAAGAAATTAAAACAATCATCAGGAGCTATGTTGCCCAATTATCTTTCAATAAGTCTGACAATCTAAGAGAATATTTCAGGCTATATCTATGCAGTAACAGAGTTAACTATTTTTTAGTTAGATCACTTTAGAGGGATGGGTGAGCATCTCTATGAAGTGTTTTTTCATAATTGACTGGATCAACCAAAGATTCCTTTTGATTCTGTCACTGGAATGGCCTAAAACATCACCTTGAAAAAGCTCTATTTGGTGTTCTTTTCACCATGTGGATAGTCTAAGCTTTTTTCTGGCTTACCCTGTCATGGGTTCAGGTAGAATCTTTGTCTGGAAGTAGGGAAAAGAGAGGGCAGCTAGGTATCACAATGAATAGAGTTCTGGGACTGGAGTTAGAAAGATTGATCTTTCTGATTTCAACTCTGGCCTCTGATGCTTACTAGCTATGTGACTCTGGGCAAGTCACTTAACCTTATTTGCCTCAGTTTCCATATCTGTAAAAGGAGCTGGAGAAGGAAATGGCAAACCACTCCAGGATTTATGCCAAGAAAACCCAAAATTGTTCATGAAGAGTTGAATATGACTGAAAAAATGATTAAACAACAATAAGGGGAAGGAGAAGGAAAGAAGAGAAAAACTCAGAATGATCTTTGGAAGAAGTGAATGTTATCATTTTTCAAGACTGGTACATTACACACTGGGACCAAAATGTACTTGGTAAAAAAGCATGACTGAAGGGATCAGCTAAATCAGCAAGGAGTTCTTTGGAGTGGCCTCATAAATCCATCACTTTCAGGCAGCAGGTGAGAAATATACCTCTTTCCAAGAGATTTGAAGCAACTCCCTATGGTGGAGAGAGTCTCCTCCTGCTGCTGTTTCTGTTTCCCTCAGCTCAGCATTCTAGCTGATGCTGGCATTGAAGCTGCTACTCAATTCATCTTCATTTTTGGTTAATTACTATAATTGATGCAACACTGTTTGTATCTCCTAAATCTATTAACCAGCAAATGTTCAGGCCATAGTCTCTTAAATCTCATTAATCTAACATTGAGAGTTTTTTTTATCATGTGTTTTATTTTCTCATTATAGAAACTTCAATTCAGCATTTTAGTATTTTTAAAAAGGTTATCTGGGTGTTCTTTCAGCTTCATTATACGAACCTGAATTCACCGTCTTTTCTCTAAGGTGTAAAAGGTGAGAATGCCCTTCCAAGTATATGATGATAATGATAACACTACCTTATCTCTACATAGAGATTTTAACTTTTTTTTTCATTATGTTATTTATCATCACAAGAAGACTATTAGAGGGTGGTGACAAATATTACTATCACTATTTGAGAGATAGATGAAGAAATTTAGGTACAGAAATGCTAAATGACTTCACTATGTCTAAAAGGTAGACTTGTCTATGCCACTACCCTGTTCAAAAATATTCAGTGGCTCCCAATTGACTCCAGGTAATTATCTTGTATTTGTTTATCTATTTATGTATTGTATCTCCCAGTAGAATGTAAGCTCATAAATTTCAAATCTATTCAATAAACATTTATCAACTGCCAACTTTGTTTCTGGCACTGTGCTAGGTACTTGGGATTCAAAGACAAAAAATAAAACAAAAAATAAAATATCTGTTCCCCTAAAGGAGCTCATTTTATGGAAGGTCAGGGGAAGAGGGAGAAACTATACATTCACAAATAAGTAAATATACAACATATGCCAATGAAATGAAATCTAATTTGGAGGTGGCGATAACACTAACAGGCAGAATCTGGAAAGGTTTCAGATAGGAGGTAACAACTGAACTGAGTATTAAAGAGCCCTAAGATTTCCAAAAAGAGGAGATGGGAAGATAGAACATTCCAGGCATGAACCTATACAGTTGATGGCTGCTAAAGAGCCATCTTCTACATTCCTCTACAACTATTGAGAGAATTCAGGTTGATCGATATAGACAATGATCCAGGGCCCCATCTTCCCAAATTCTGGACTCAAAGAGATTGGGTCAAATCTCAGGGACTGACTCCAGTAGGTGTCATATCTCTTCCCAGTATTTATTCTAGGAAAAATTATGAAAGAAGCTTATCTTTCCATAAATATGAGTAATGGGGCTTCCAGCTCCCACACAAGTCTTCAATGTAACAAATACATATTGAGTAGAATCTAGTCTTTATTTCATCCATGGGAAATGCAGAAGATGCAAAGGAACTAATAAATAGAAACAGAAATCATGTCAAGCACTTGAGATTCCTTTCACTGAGGCAATACTTTGATATTCTAGTGAAATTCCATTCTTCCTTAATGTTCTAAACAATTCCTTACCATCTTGTGGCTTAGGAGGCAGTATGGTATGGAGCTGCTGGAAAAGTAACTCCATTGTAATCTGATCTGCATTATCTGAATAACTTACTGTAATAACAAGGAGTGGAAAGATCATTTAGAATCTCCTATATATTGACTCTTTTCCCTCCAGTTGAGGGCTACATGGGATATCATTTTCTTTCTCTCAGAAATGCACTGCTCAGTAAATCCCCTTCTCTCTAGAAGCCCAGGGTCTTTTTCTTTTGATATTAGAGATCTTACAGTTAAGGCAACACTTAGGCTACTGCTGAATAAGAAGTCTCCTTTCTCTGACCAGAAGGCTTGGCATCATGCTATCCTGAAAATTTCCCCTTCTATATAAGAAATTGGGGTTCAAGAGGAACTCTCTAATTATAAATATCATGAAAGAGAAGAATACAAACATTATCTGATATATTGGGATGGCTCTCTAGGAATCAGGGTAAAGAGAAGGGACACAATTTGTTGATGTAAAACACAAAGTAGAGTAATAAAATTTTATTTTAAAAATGTTTTACAGGTTGGATTTTTAAAAAGTGCTGGACAATCCAGGTCAGATACGTTGAGAGTAGCAAGTCCAGCACTACCCATCATACATGCATTACACCATAGTGCTTCTCAATAGACACTAATTAAGTACATACTGTGTACATGGCATTCTACCAGTCATTTTCTAGATTGGAGAGTGGCCAGAAGTACAAGGACCTTAATGTGCTGATTTGAGCTAACCATAAATGACACTATCACTTAATGTATTTGCACAGAAACCTTTGCAATGTATAACTCCTCCATCATCTGATCTCAGCAGAGCAGACAAAGTAATCCAATTAAGTCCCAGATTAGCACTGCATGTATTCTATTTAAATACAGTATCATGAATATAATTCAGTGTGCTGCATGTTTTGGTTAGATTTCATGTCTATTCTTTAGAGCATTTCTTAAAGCATGGTGTTCTTTGCTGTTTATAATTAATTTCTAAGTTGTATTTAAATTAGAATTCTAAAGCCACTGTGGGTGGGTGGGTGGTATCCTTCCTGACATCTAAGTGGGCTCTCTCACTATGTATACTTTCACTTGACTAACTCAATGGCATGGATTTTACTAGTTTCTTTCAGATATACCAATGTTCCCAGTAGCACACCATTTGTCTTTGTTAGGGGAATGTAGCTGTTGGTTCAAATTTTAATTTTTTTTAATATTGTGAATTTCTGAGCAACATTTGACCTTTTATTGAAGAAAAAAGGGTTCTTGTCGCAAGCTGAGAAAAATCTAGTCAGCTAGTTGTTCAAGGGAATTTGAACCCAAGTTACTGAAGGATATGACCACCTTGCTGAAGGCTGCTTAACAAGTGGAGGCAAAACTTATGTCAACTATCCATAAACATCAGGACAGCTAGATTCAATGAATAGATTACCAGGCCTGGAGTCAAGAAGATTCATATTCCTGGGTTCAAATCACCCTCAGACACTTACTATCTATGTGACTGAACAAGTTGCTTAACCCTGTTTGACTCAGTTTTCTTATCTGTAAAAAAGAGCTAGATAGGGACATGGCAAACACTATAGTTTCTTTGCCAAGAAAATCAGATGGGGTAAGGAAGAATTGAATACTTCTGAAATGATTGAACAAAAAAAAGTGCCAGGCATTGTACTAAGCACAGAGGATACAAGAAGAGTCAGAAAAAATGATGCCTATCCTCAAGAAACTCAGGGTCTAAAGGGGGAGTCAGCAAGCAAACAAAGGGAAGGCACTAGAATGAAGAATTGGAGAAGGCTTCTTGTAGATGGTGGGATTTTAGGTAGGACCTGAGGAAAGCCAGAGAAGCCAGGAGGTGGAGATAAGGAAGGACAACCTTCTATGTACAGGGGATTATCAGAGAAAATGCCAGGAGGCCAAAGTTTAGAGCTGAGTCTTTTGGATTTACAATATGCTAGAGAGTAGGGGAATCAACCTCAAATAGAAAGAGAGGCCACTAAACCATATGCAAGGTTCCTTATCCCCATTTTTTTCTTTTGTTGACTCCCTATGGCATTCACTACATCTCAGAATGATTCAGACAAAAACCTCTTATTTGTTCAAACCCTCAACTTTATCCCTGTCTTAATTCTCACTGAGAAAATGGAAGCTGTTAGACAGAACTCCGTCAACTCGCCTACTTTACCCATCAAAACCTCTTTTTGTCATCTTCTTTCCAGTTCCTTCTGGTCTCAGAGGAGGAGGAGGAGGCCCTGGACCTGGTCAAAGCCAAACACTTTATCTGTGTCTTTGGTCCCATTCCCTATAACCTCCTTTGAGTTCTAACTGTATGTCTTTCTTTTTAATTAAATACAACAATATTTGGTAAATGTTGACCGTGCCCAAGGCACTAGCTAGATGCTAGGAATACAAAGTCAAAAATAAAAAATATTGCCTGTTCTGAAGGAGGTAATAATCGATCTTACATGTTTCTTTTACTACTGTAACCTTCTACTCTTTTTATAAACATTTTTGTTTCTAACTTATCCTTAAGAAATAGAAACAAAAATATACACACACATACTTTATATGTATATATGAAAAAATGCAGGTTTACTTGTTGCCTCCACCTTCCCATTCTCCACTCCCTGTTCACTTAAGCCTCTCGTAGTCTTGCATTAAATTCTACTATTAGAATATACTATTTTACAAATATACAATGTGATATATAATATAATACCATACTACTACTGTTCTACAGATATACAATATAATATAATACAATTGAATCTCACCAATAGAAACAGAACAGTATTCTGCAGAAATTGTTTTTACCCAAAGTCAATAGTAACTTCTTAACTGAGTTATCAAATTTTGTTATTGTTATTTTTCAGTTGTGTCTGACTCTTTGGGACTCCATTGAGTATTTTTCTTGGCAAAGATATTGGCGTAGTTTTTCATTTCCTTCTTCAACTCATTTCATAGATGAGGAAAGTGAGGAAAACAGGGCTAAATTACTTGCCCAGGGTCACAAAACTAGTAAATGACTGAGGCCAGATTTGAACTCAGGAAGATGAGTCTTCCCAACTTCAGGTCCAGTGTTCTATCTATTGTGCCACTTAGATGCTCCAAGATGAAAATCTAATAGGAATGATGACAAGTGTATAAAAGCAGGTGTGAAGGAAGATAAATATGATGTGTTCAAGTCAAGTAGCCTGAAGAATAAAAGGGGAATCTTTTTTAGTTGTGGGGATCAGGAGATGTTTCATGGAGGTGGGGGCACCTTAAAAGAAAGAAAAGACAGTGAGAAGAAGGAATTCAGCAGGTGGGGAGGAGACAGTTTTGGACGAGGAAGTATATTCTAGATATAGAATGGGTGGGCAACAGGTAGGACAGGTCAGCAAATATCAAGTTGCATAATTTGGTTGGGGTGTGGAGGTCATGAAAAGGAGTCATGTGAAATAATACTGGGAAGGTAGGTTGAAGTTAGATTGTGGTGGGTTTCAAATGTCAAGCAAAAGAATTTTTATTTCATTTTAGAAGCCACAGAAGTACTGAGACAGGGAGATCATATAATCAGATTCATTCATTAGAGGATTGATTTGACAAATATTAAGTTCTCTGAGTGTAGAGATTTTTTTCTTCTATTTTATATCTTCCTCTTTTACTACTGTCCCTACATATAATAAAAAATAAATCAATAAATGCTTGTTGACTGATTGTATGATGGATAGATTGTCAAGGGTACATCTTGGAGGGAGACCAGTTAGTAAACTGTAGAGAGAACTTAGTCCTGATGAGGGTTTGCACTGGATGGCAGTGGAGAAGATTTTGGTTTGAGTGGAAAAGAGAGACATGTAAGAAATGGCTAAGATGTGGCAACTGATTGGGTATGAGATGAATCCAAAATGACTCCCAGCTTGTGAACTTGACTGGAAGAGCTAGAACCAGATTCTGAATGTTCTGACTCCCAACTCCAGGACTTTCCTATTCTACTAATGTTGTCATTCAGTCTATACTTCTATCATTCTTATAGAGAAGTTGGATGGTTCTGTGGATAGACTGCTGGGCCTGTATGACCTTGTACAACTCACTTAAGCATGTTTTGTCTCAGTCCCCCTGTCTGTAATATAATCTGGAGAGGGAAATGGAAAGCCACTCCAGTATCTTTGCCAAGAAAACCCCAACAGGGGTCTCACAAAGAGTCGGAGATGACTGAAAAATAACCAAACAACAACAATCTACTATTTTTGTAGCCTTTGCACCATGTCAGATAAAGGAAAGGAGGCAGCTACTCCATTGTTACGGGACTGTGAGACATATTACTGTGCTCTGGGACCACATTATAATTTTTTTTTTAAGAAGCAGGAAGTATAATTTATTACTGAATGAGAACTCTTGACTTGAATGTTCTTCCAAATATACTACACCTAAGTCCAAGGAACAGCATACTCCTGCAGACCATCTGTCTTCTGAAGAACTCTTGGCACTGATTGACCTCTTCCATGACGCTATAATCTAATGAGATTTTTAATACAGTTATCTAGCAGGAATATTATTTGTTACTTACTGTATGTCTAGCCAGTATAAGGGACTGGAAATATTGACTCTGGATATGTTGAAATGGTGCTATTTCCTTTTATGTATCCACATTAATTGTTTACAATAACTGCTCATTATTTTCTGTATTAATTTTAAAGTAATGGGGATGAGTCTAATTTGGGGTAACACATTTGTATTTAAATGGATATTCTAATCATTGGGAAAAATAATACTCTTCATTGTAATTATAAGAATTGTTTTCAGAATAGATGATTTCCTTGATGTTCTTTGAAAAATTATCGACCGTAGGGAGTTGAAAATAATAATAATAATAATGACAAAAATAATAACATCACATGTTTATCTCAAAAAGATTGTTTTTCATGAGTTCCTACTCTGCAGCATTTCTGACTCTGGATTTCTCTTTTCCAGTTGTTCACTATATCACGAGGTGATCAACTTTCAGGGAATGATAATAACAAAAACAGAAATAAATTTAAATAATACTTCACAAACTGCTTCTCTTAACAGTGACCTGGTGAGGTGGATAAGTATTTCTATCCTTATTTCACAGATGAAGAGCGTAGTTACGAAATAACTTTTCCAAGTCACATATCTAATTAATATCTAAACCTAAATTTTAAACTCTCTGGAAATTAAGTCCTGAGCTCTCAGTAGCATACCGTACTGCCTACTTTGATACAAAAGCTCTTTTCAAGAGAGATGGCTACAGTAGAAACTATCTTCCTTTGTTGCTAATAACAAATTTAAGATGCTTGACAGTTGGTAGTGAATTTTGACTGTCCTAATGGTGTGTCTTTGAAATGTCTATAAGGGCTCTCATAGGTCAAATAACCAATACTTAACACCTTAGAATCTAGGGCACACTGATTCTTAAACTAAATGAGGCCCAGTGCTCAACTAGTGCTAGCTAGGTGTTCCAGTTGATAGAATGTTGGGTTTATAGTCAGCGAGGCTTATCCTTCTTGAGTTCAAATCTGGCCTCCAATACTTGGCTGAGTGACCTTGGTTAAGTCACTTAACTTTGTTTACCTTAGTTTCCTCATCTTTAAAATGAGCTGGAGAAGGAAGTGACAATCTGTCTCAGTATTTTTGCCAAGAAAATCTCAAAAGGGATTGTGAAAAATTGGGCATGACTGAAAAATAACTGAATGATAAGAGAGCAACTGTAAGGTATCCTTAAGAAAATAATATAACTTCTAATATCCAACTCTCATATCCTTTCCCTACAATAGAAGGCAACTAAAAAGTTATGTCTCCATTTTATAGATGGGTACAGATTTTACCATTCAGCAAATATTCATCTTCTCACCCTATCATACTAAATATTGCTTTAATCTACTTTATAAACTGGAGAATTTAAAGTATGTCCTTTCCTCATTTGTATTCCCTAACAGTTGTCCTTGATGTTCACTTTAATATAATTTGTTGGGTTAAAAAATGCTTGGGGTTTGGGATGAGGGTCACCATCATCTTAGTGAATTGCTTTAGCTCTACAACCCCATAAGGATGAAGCTATGCCTTATACTTGTATTGGCTGTAAGGAAGTATTTTTTTTGCTGTAAAGGAAAACTCTAATTGTCCATGACCTCCCCATATTCCAAATAATTTTTATGCATCAATTCAGAATAAATAATAGGGAAGCTAGGTAGTACAGTAGAAAGTGCTGAGCCTGAAGTCAGGAGACCTGAGTTCAAATTTGGCTTCAGACAGTTGTGTGACCCTTGGAAAGTCATTTTGTTTGCCTCAGTTTCCTCATCTATAAAGTTAGCTGGAGAAGACAATGGCAGACTACTAGAGTATCTTTGCCAAGAAAACCCCAAATGGGGTCATGAAGAGTTGGACACAACTAAGCATAAACAACAGAATAAATAATGCTAAATAGAATGGCACATGATGTCATTGTTACTGACCAATTATTAAATTTTTATGTTTTATCTGCTGTCTCCTGCCATCTGTGCTGCCACTTCCTCCTTAGTCCCCAATTAAGCTCAACAAAGCCAGGCACCATGTACTATATCCAAAGTCTCCCATGGTGTTTTGTACAAAACACAAAACAATTGATGAGTCAACAAGTATTTATTAAGTAATGATCATATATCAGTCACTCTACTAGGACCTGGGGATTGGTACATAGACATAAATGAAAGACTCCTGTCCTTTAGATGACATGGCTGAATAATGAAGGAATGAGTGAATTAAGTACTTAGTACAAAAAGAAGCCTGGTGCATTGGAAAGAGCTGGGAGACAAGAGCTCTGAGTTCTAATCCTGATTCTGTTCTTAACTCTTTTTGTGACTTCATCTCACATACTTTGTGACTTTACCTCACCTCAATAAGCCTCAGTTTCCTCTTCTGTCCAATGAAGGAATTAGATCAAGAGTGGTCTTTAAGAGGTCACCTCTCCAAGTTCTAGTTTACTCTCTTGTCCAATGAAATGGTTAGACTAAGAAACCTCTAAGAGATTACCACCCTGAGCCTCAGGTTTCTCTTATGTCAAATGAAAGGGTTAGACTAAAGGATATCTACAGTCTATTGTGAGTCTAAAACAACTTGGTTTTAAATAAATTAAAGAAACCATATAGATCTCTTTCTGGAAAGGTGGCCTTTGCAACTTCTATAAGTTCCTGCAGCTGAACAAATTGTGGTATATGATGGGAATGGAATACTATTGGGCCTGTAAGAAATGATAAACAGGATGATTTCAGACAGAAGTGGAAAGACCTTCATGGACTGATATAGAGCGAAGTAAGTAGAACCAGGAGAACATTGTACACAGTAAGCAATATTGTAGAATGATCAACTGTGAAAGAGTTACTCTCAACCATACAATGATCCAGGACAGTTCTGAGAGACTTATGACAAAATGCTATCCACCTCCAGAGAAAGAATTCTTGGAGTCAAAATGCCGATCAGAATATGCAATTTTTCATTTTAGTTTATTTAGGTTTTTAGTCTGGGGTTTTGGTTTTATAGGATTATTCTTTTTAATATATGTTTAGTCTTTAAAAAATGAACAATATAGAAATATATTTTACATGATTAATACACATATACCCAAATCAAATTGTTTGCCAGCCCTTAGGAGGGGGAGGGAAGGACAGGAGGAGACAATTTGGATTGTCTAACTTCAGAAAACTCATGTGGAAATTTGTTATTACGTGTAATTGGCAAAATAAAATATCTTTATAATAAGTTCCTGCAGCTGGTTACAGGACCTTCTTTGTTGGTGGCATCAGACCCAGGCAGAGGTCCAGCGACTGAAATGACTCATCTGTGGTCACAGTGCATCAGTGGGCGAAGTTGGAATTAGGGCTTCGTGATAACTATCCGTGTGCTCTGGACTTGGCAATTTTTTTTGGCAATGGTGGAACTATTAAACAGAAGCTTTCTATTTCATAGCTTAATAAAAACAACACCCCCACACTGCAATATATCTTATTCTCCTACCTGGCATAAGCTGCATCTATGACTTGGAGTATTCTAAAATACAGTCCTCACTCAGTTGCTCAGCAAGGGTATTTTGCTCAAAGCAAGACACTAGATGTGATGTGCTTTGGATTTTAATTATCAGTTAGTAATTAAGAGCTCTTCCTTCATGAAGAATAATTTTCTGTAGGTTGGGATGTGGCAGGGTTTCCATGGTTGAGAAACAAACCTTGTTTCTACATCAAGGATGTTCTCCTCATTGGCCCCAGAGAATGGAAAATTCTGTTTAGCCCAAAGTTCAAATGGGTAGAGAGCAAATAGGGTAATTTTGTTTTGTGACCTTTTGTCAAAGTAGTGGGCAGAAGGAAAGGAAGGGGGAGCATGAAATCATAGGATTTAGAGTTGAATGGATCTTAGCGCTCATCTAGTACAATTTAGTTTTGGAAGAGATCTTAGAGAGCATTTAACCCAGTTTTCTTCATATAGAAATTGATCCCTAAAGAAGGTGTCAAGTGCATAGCCCAAGGTCACACAGATCCAAGATTTGAACCCCTCTAACTAAAAATCTTTCTCCACAAGACATTATTCAACAAAGTTTTCTGGAGTGTGTAGGCTGGGGAGGGGGGGTCATCTATAAACTAAGGATAAGGATAATAGTATTTTTTTCTCATAAAGTTGTTTATTTTGCAAACTTTAAAGCACTATTAAAATGCCAGTTATTACTGTGATAAGAACATGTCTAAAACATGCCATATATATTCAATGGGATAGGTAGGGTGGGATGGATTGCATTTGGGAAATTGCACAATGCTTAAATAAACTTAGATTGTTCCTAGATGCAAAACATTGTTTCCTTCCTTCCTTCCTTCCTTCCTTCCTTCCTTCCTTCCTTCCTTCCTTCCTTTCCTTCCTTCCTTCCTTCCTTCCTTCCTTCCTTCCTTCCTTCCTTCCTTCCTTCCTTCCTTCCTTCCTTCCTTCCTTCCCTCTCTTCTTTCTTTCTTTCTTTCTTTCTTTCTTTCTTTCTTTCTTTCTTTCTTTCTTTCTTTCTTTCTTTCTTTCTTTCTTTCTTTCTTTCTTTCTTTCTTTCTTTCTTTCTTTCTTTCTTTCTTTCTTTCTTTCTTTCTTTCTTTCTTTCTTTCTTTCTTTCTTTCTTTCCTTTCTTTTCCTTCTTTTCTTTCCTTTCTTTTCTTTCCTTTCTTTTCTTTCTGTCTTTCTTTCCAAACACTTTCCTTTCAATCATTGAACATTATAATCTCCAAAGAATCCAATTACCTGGAGGGCAAAGGAGGGTTGTTGGGTGGGAGTAAGCAGGTTGAATATTATCAAGGGTGATTTCACTCAAGAAGAAAAAGAAACAGGACATACTGTTCCAGAGATGTGTGATTGGAAAAGATGAGTTGGTCATATTTTGGAACAGAGGGATAACAGACACTTGTCTGAGGGCTGTGCTGCCTCACACAGAATATTAATAAACTGATGGAAAGGCCCTTGTCAGGGTGGCTGGGCCTCCTATGGGGAATTTATGGGAAGACACAGTTAAGAGTTGCACAGGATGTGAAGGTGCAGATGAGTTGTAATTTGCACTGTTAAATGGAGTGCCCACATCAATTAGGCTATAGATCCACTGACTGGCTGAAGCATTAAAATGCTTTTCTCTTCTTTCTGTCTCTTTGGTTTTATATATGTATATGGGTATCTATTATATATATATATATGTATATATATAAGAACTTGAACCTTGGGATGTATATATTGTCTATAGATATATACATGTATATGTGACTATGTTGAAAGGCATATGTATATGTGAATATATGTATGTATGTACCCAATAAAACATAAATACATGCGTGTATGTATATATGTGTGTATGAGTGTTTACACACACATATATATAAAATCTCGAACCACCATGAACAATTTAATAATGAACTTTGATTTCAAACTTCAAAAATTTCAAATTTAGAACAAAGCATTATAAAAATCAGTCTGTGTAACTTGGTATTGATTTTTGAAATTTGCATTCCTTGATTCAAATTTCCAGTGTGCTAACATTAAAAGGAAAGAAGAACCTTTTGAGGATTGTATCGATTCTGTACAGTTTGATCCCTTGCAAATCCTGCCATGACTCCCAACAAAGGGACCTCCTGCAGTTAGGATTCTGGAACTTTGTAATAACACAGAACTTCAGGAAATGAAACTCTTAACAGTGAGAGAAAAACGTCAAAATAGGATAACTAATTTAAAACTGAAGGGATTGTAGAGACACACCACTTAGCCTTAGCCCTTGTCCAGTCCCCTCAAAACTGAGCTGTAAAGTGTTTACCTGACTTGCCTAAGATCACACAGATAGTGAGATGGAGTCATGAATCCCAGATTCCAAATCTAGCCCTTTTGCTATGCTCCACTGTCCCTAATAATGTTAATTCTTAGTATGAATATAATAATGGAATAATGAAAAATGGTCTGTGGAGAAAACAGCCAGAGAAGGTTTTTTCTTCTTTTTAATTGAAGGAAATACACTATTAACATTTCTGTATTTCTTTATCTTTTCTATAAGAGAAGTATGAAGATATTTGATCACCCAATGCTTTGCTAAGAGTTAAGTTAATTCTGTCTATAGCATTCTTTTGATCTATTGATTCAGTAACTATCAAAACATGGAAAAAGGTTAGTCTGGTATGGTGTTTTCTTTCTTTCTTTTTAAAAAAACCCTTAAACTTCTGTCTTATAATTAATATACTGTACTGGTTCCAAGACAGAAGAACAGAAAGGGTTGGGAAATTAGGGTAAAGTGACTTGTCCAGGATCACACATCTATGAAGTGTTTGAGGACAGATTTGAACACAAAACCTTCCATCTCTGGTATTGGCTTCTCATCCACTAAGCCACCCTCACTGCTCCTATGCTTTTTCTTGATGAAGCCATGATGGGTCTTCCTTTTCTAGAAAATTACTAATTATCTCTTTACAGATTTGTTATAGAATTATAAAAAATATATAGAATTGTTTTTATATATTCTATAGAATACAGAATCTATAGAGATTATCTTAGGAATTGAAGTTGATGTCACTGGAATATAATTTTCTGATTCTGTTCTCTTCCTCTTTTTTTTTTCTTTTGAAAAGACTTATCTTTGGTATTTCTCCTGTGGCATATAAGTAGTAGAGTGGAAAAGATACTAGAGCTGGGAATTGGAAAGTTCTGAGTTCAAATGTGACCTCAGCAACTAGATATAATCCTGGGTAAGTCATTTAACTTTTGTGTGCTTCAGTTTCCTCATATGTAACATGGGGATAATATCACCTCCTCCCGAGGTTATGGTGAAGATAAAATGAAATAAAAACATAAAAGTACTCTGCAAACTTTAAGGTGCAATATAAATGTCAGCTATAGTTATTATTTAAATATTATTGACAGTGGCTCAGCAATAATAGCTTCCAGCTCTTTCATTACTAGTGGCTGTAATTCATCTGAACCAGACGACTTGAATTCAAGGGCAATTAGGTATTTTCTTGTCCTTTAAAACCCCTTACTTTCGGTCTTAGAATTGATACTAAATATCATTTCCAAGGCAGAAGAGTGAAGATTAGGCAGCTGGGGTTTAAGTGACTTGCCCAGAATCATGTCCAACGTCAGATCTGAACCCAAGACTTCCCATCTCCAAGCCTGGCTTCCTATAAACTGAGCTGCCTAGTTGCTCCTAGGTGTTTTCTTAATATCTTCTTATATATCTTTGGTATCTATCTCCCGTTAGCCATTTCCAATAAAAATAGTTTTTTTCCTTTGCAGAGAAAAAACCAAACAACAAAAATAAAACTTTCTTCTTTCTGCTGTTATTATCATTCTATTTAGGCAGAAGTAGTATCCTTCCTTTCATCCTCTTTTCCCCAGTATGGAAAAACTCCAAACTAAAAAGCAAACCCACACTGTTTTAATTGTCCTTAATTCCTTTTACCAATCTCAGTTCATTCTGAACTTTAATCTTCTTGACCCAGTTTTTATGAGATTGTGGTATATTCTTTTCTTTACTCTCTATTAGCTGCCCCTACTTTCATTTCGTGTTCACAGTTTTCAAAAATCTAAGGTGTTTGGTAAGTTCCTTGTGTTTCCCTCCCAGTCTCTTCAGAGGAATTCCATTTACCCTCATCAGAAATGCTTCACTTGTGTCTTCAGAATTATTTTTTTTCTCCAGCATTTCCCATACCTCCTTGGCTAACTTTTCTACATTTTAGTTCCTAGATGAGAGAGGTGATACCAGTTTATAACAGCGTATTAAACTCCTAAAGAAATATTCATAGACAAATTCCTTTTACTTATAGGAAAATGACCTCTCTGGTGTGTTTAGTCTAGGAAAACATCAAGGAAGGAGCAAAATCTTTAGTCAATCAGTCAAATGGCCAGAATCATAGACCAAATAGTCAAATGAGCGACAGTCTACATCTATTCAACAAGAAAGCAATCATTTAATTCAGTTAAATAAAAAAAAAAATCAAACTCATCATGTAGAACCATTCTGGACAAAACAAAGAACACTTAGTTTCCTTCAAAATATAATTCATGCTGCCTTCTACATGATAGCTTTCCGTATTTTCCTAGTTGTCAGCACTTTCTACCTTCTAAAATTAATTTGTGTTACTCTGTAGAGACTGTATTTATTTATTTTATTTGATTTTTAAACCCGTACTATCTATCTATTAGTCCCAAGACAGAAGAACAGCAAGGTCTAGGAAATTGGGATTAAGTGACTTGCCCAGGGTCACACAGCTAGGAAGTATCTGAGACCAGATTTGAATCTATGAATTGCTTGTCAGCTCCAGAAGGGAGTAAAGGAGAAGGGAGGGGGGCAGTATGGATCATATAACTTTGGGAAAATGTGGAAATTTGTTAATTAAGATAAAAATAATTTTAAAAAGATGGCAGATTTGAATCCAGGTCCACCTGACCCCAGTCCTGGTGTTTTCTATGCTATCTAGCAGCTCTGACTATATTTATTTACCTATATATGTATTGCATCCTTTTAATACATATAAACTTCCTGTAGGCAAGTAGTAAGAAAGGTATAAGCATTTATTAAGTGCCTGCCACTGCCAGGTACCATGCTAAGTATTTTACAAATATTATCTCAATCCTATTAATATATAAAGCACCTAAAATCCCATCAGTACCTAATATTTTTTAACTATTATACTATTAATAACTAATACTATGTCCCTACGATCATCTTCATTCTAACTGTTCTATGTTTCAGTCACGTCTGACTCTGTGACTCCATTTGAGGTTTTAGATATTGGAGTGGTTTGCCAGTTCTTTCTCCAGTTCATTTTACAGATGAGGAAACTGAGGCAAACAGGGTTAAATGACTTGCCCAGGGTCACTAGCAAGAAGAGTCATCTTCCTGGCTTCAGGCCCAGCACTCTATCCATCGCACCATCTAGCTGTCCTTGCTATGATCCTATTAGTACCTAAAATTACCTAAAGACACGTTAACATTTTTTTTGCCTTTGTGTCCCCAACACCTAGCACATTTCTTTCAAAATTTTAATTTTCTTAATCTTTTTTAAATCGATAAGAATGTATATTCTCTCACTCCCACTCCACTCCCTGATTGCCAACAAACAGTAACAACAGAGGAAAAGACCCTCATCATAAATATACATTCTTAAGTGAAGCAAATTTCCTCATTGGCCATGACCAAAAATGTATGGTCCATTCAAAGTCTATCACTGCTTCATCCATCCATCACTCCTCTGTCAGGAGGTGATCCTAGCACCTCATCTCTGGTCCTCTGGAATCATGGCCAAAATTTTCATTTTGCAAACAGGGGACAGAAGCATGTGGGAGAGCTATGAATCAGAGCAGGGTCCTGGGATACAAATATGCTTTTTTCCCCAATCTACCACCCTATGAAAACTAGGGAATTCCTCACTGGTTTGGAGCTAGTTTAAGTGAAACTTGTTTGTTACCAGTTGATCAAAATGGCTTTTAAAAACATTCCAAGGTTTTAAATGGGAGTCAGCCTCCAGTAGGAAGAATGTTCCTGCTTGTCAGACTAATGATAAGGAATAAATCAGAAACTAAGCCAATGAATGCATCATGGCAATGAGACATAAAGGTTATTTAAGCCGAAAGTTCAAATGAAATATTAATGTGCTTATTAAAATATTAATGGGTATAAAAGCCTCGGGCAATGCATGCAATCAATACTTCATAATATCTGAGTCATCTGAGGGGCACTAGCACGTTCCCTCCAGCTTTTCATCACCATTGCCACATCATCTCTGGACTCTCAAAAATCATCATGGCCACAGCACAAAGACAGTGCTCTAGGGTAGTTCTAGGATACTCTTTAGAGGGACCAACATGTTTCTTTATTAGTCATAGAATAGGGTCCCATCAAAAGAGGCAAAAAGTTTCGAGTTTGTACTGGGGAGATAAACTACTGTAACATAAAAGTTTCTCCATGCTTATGACTCAACAGAAAAATAAAGGAGAGTCCATTTTCGATATCCATAGTGAGGAAAGGAATTATCCGAAAGATGTTGCTCACTAATACCTTTTCTTCAAATTGGGTCAGTTCCTTTCTCATTTAAAAAATATTTAAATGCTTATATGTTAATAGATCAACTCCCTTTTTCTCTCAACCAAAGTTTGGAATGAAGATAATAAACTGTACTTGAAGTTTTAACACAAAGATATAAAAATGTTTTCCTAAATTCCACTAAGACTCAGGGATAATTCTATGATAGGTCATGACAGTTTCTTTTGGGGTTTCTTTTAAATATATGATAAAGACTGAAATAGAAATATGTTAACCTAAGGAAAAATGCATAGTAGAATACATTTGTTTGAAGATAAGAAGAGCAAAACAGAAATGGTCTCTTTATTATGGTATGTTAACTACCACCAGATAAGGTGAAGGATGTAGATGATGCTTTCCTGATACAGATCATAAAACTGGCACTGACAGGATATATAAAGAAGAGGAGGAAGATGGGTTAGGGCTTCAAAACTTATGGACATCTTATGGAAGTCTTATTCTAAACTATTCCAAGTCCCAGTTCTTTCATTTGTAAAATGGGGCTAATCTTAACTATGAGGTATCACAGAAATGTTTTGGTGCTTAAATGAGATAACACATATGAAGTGCTTTATAAGTTTAGATGCATTATATAAAAATCAGCTATTATTACAATTATTTCATTTTTTCTAAAATCACAGTATTTTACTAGCACTTTTCTCTTTCAGTAGGCAAAGGAAGTGATAAGGCAATCTATTATTCTGTACTTAATTCAGATTAACAAGAAGAAACTATTTGGTAAAATGGAAAGCAAAGAAATTCTGAAATAGATAACTGTCTCTTTGAATTTAAGATAGAGAGGTGAACCCTGGAAATAATCAGATTTGGATCTGAGGCTTAAAATAAGTAACTACAAAATGTTCAAGTAGATGATTGCTATCAATCTATAGTTATGGACTCCAAAAGGAAAGAAGACTTACGAGAGATGAGAAACAAAGAGAAAAATTCTGATAAAATAATTATAAGTAATTTCAAGGAAGAAGCAGCAGAGGATGCATCTGAAAAGATCAATGTGGCTGCCCAGGGGACTCTCTGATGCTCAGATTTTTAGATACTATGTTTTAGGGCTTCTATTCTCCCATCCACTATAATTTATAGCCTGGTAAAGGTCTTGTTTTCCTCTTGTTCCCTCCGAGAGTTTAGATTTCCTAGTGGCTACAATGTCAGAGTCCAAAGTTGGATAGTAATAACATTCTCATGAAAACTCTATTTACATCTGTTTGGCATAAGAATTCAGTGAAACAGAAATATTGTTCCAAATTGAGGAGGGTTCTTCCTTCCTTCCTTCCTTCCTTCCTTCCTTCCTTCCTTCCTTCCTTCCTTCCTTCCTTCCTTCCTTCCTTCCTTCCTTCCTTCCTTCCTTCCTTCCTTCCTCCCTCCCTCCCTCCCTCCCTCCCTCCCTCCCTCCCTCCCTCCCTCCTTTCTTTCTTTCTTTCTTTCTTTCTTTCTTTCTTTCTTTCTTTCTTTCTTTCTTTTCTTTCTTTCTTTCTTTCTTTCTTTCTTTCTTTCTTTCTTTCTTTCTTTCTTTCTTTCTTTCTTTCTTTCTTTCTTTCTTTCTTTCTTTCTTTCTTTCTTTCTTTCTTTCCTTCTTTCCTTCTTTCCTTCTTTCCTTCTTTCCTTCTTTCATCTGTCTGTCTTGTCTGTCTGTCCATCCAAATTCCAAGGTTCCAGATTAAGAACTCTAAGGTTGTATCAGGATAAACCAACCTCATTTGTTTTTTATGTCAGAATGTCTGGATTTGATAATTTATCTGTATTTCAACCAGTGTTTTGGCCAAGTTCTCAATGATATTCTTGTAAACATGATAGTTCTAATCAATCATTTTTTATTAGGGAAGACAGAAATGACATATTTTATCAGATTTGCTGATGTTATGAAACAGAGGATAGTTAAAACTTTGTAGAATGTTTAATAGATTCAGGATAAAAAACTTGCTAAATTTATCAAGAACAAATTTAATAGAATGAATTTGAAGTTTTATACTTGTATTAACAAAATCAATCACATAGCTACAAGATGAGACTGAGTAGCAAGAAGCTCATATTTAAAAAGACTGATAAGTTCACAGGATCACATATTAAGAATTGCAGGGTCTGTTAGAGGTTTTCTGGTCTAATTTTTTCATTTTATAGATACAGAAATTGATACCTAGAGAGATAAAATGACTTAGCTAGTCACAGCTAGATGGAGCAGGTAATGGAGCACATGAGTTCAAATCCTTCCCTGGTCACTTTACTAGATGCTTGACCCTGGACTTTATCTCTGTCTGCCTTGGTTTCTTCAACTGTAAAATGAAGATATAATGAGGATCAGATGAGATAATAGTTTAAAAATACTCAGTACAGAGCCTGGTACATAGTAGGGACTTATAAATGTTTATTTCATTGGACTTCTGGAGAATTATAAAAAATTATTGGTGTATGCATGTCTGCATGTGCATAAGCATGTGTGTGTGTGTGTGTGTGTATGTATGTGTGTGTGTGTGCAGGGTAGGTCAATGGTGATAGGGAAGGGAAATAGTAAGCGTGTAGACAGTGTGCTCCTAGAATGATCAAAGGATTTCCTCTCCCTGTGTAGCTCTTTTTCTGAGTTAGAAAGCTAGGGACCAATGCTCTAGAACTATGATGCAAACCTATGACCAAATGGCCTATGCCATAGATGACATGAGAGTGCTCTCTGTGGACACATGCTTTGCTCTCCCACTCTTCCCCCTGAATTTGTTAATAGAAAGGCAGAGAAACTCAGGTGGAACTGCTCCCTTCCCCCTCTCCACCATGCTTGATGACATTTTTTCACATCACCTGATCCTCTTCCCAGCAGCTGGACTCCATTGGACTCTGCCTTGGCTCCATCTCAGTTTCATTTAAAGTTGAATGAACTTTCCTCAATTTCTATGAGCCAGTGTCTCTTTTCTTCTTGGTATTCCTCACCCAAGACATCCCATATGTTCCCTCTCATTCTTTTTATTGGCTGTCCTCCAACGTGGAATGCTTTCCATCTTCTCCTCTGCCTCCTTGCTTCCTTTAAAACTCAACTCTATTGCACCTTTCTGGTCCATTCAATCATCTTTCTGTTGTGAATTTCAAAACTACTCCATCCTATTCAGACCATTCTTTAGAAGATTGGATTTAGCTATTTCCTGATCAATAACAATAGAGATACTTGGAATAACAGAATCAGGTCTTGGAAACTACATTCTCCACCCTACTCAGTGTAACAAGATTAGGAAGGGCTGCAGCAAACTCAAGATTTAATTATTTGAGAATATGGCCTTCAACAGACATGTGCAAAAAAAGGACAGACCTCTGGGTGATCCTAGGTCAAGCTAGAGCCATCATTGGCACATGTGAGATGCAGGAAGTGAGGTAGAGAACAGCTTCTGGAGTTCTTGGGACTTCCTGTGAGGAGTGCTAGAGGCAGTTCAAGGCTGGTGCTTGGAGTTGGAGGAGTCCCGTGGACTGCTTTCCTTCAGATTGGTCACATGAGTGATAAGGACTGATCCCTTTCCCTGCCTTGGCTATCCAAGGCCTTAAAGCCCACATTGGCTCAGCCTGAGCCAGAGTGGGTCTGAGTTAAACTTCTTTCCTTCTCTCCCTTTTCCTTCTCTCTCTCTCTCCCTCTAATATTTTCTTTCTCCTGTTGTAATTAAAACACCATAAAAAATTTGGCAGCTGACTTGAATGTTTCATTTAGGAATTACATAAGTGAATTCCTTGGAGACCTTAAATTAACATATATCAGTCTTTGAAAGTGATTTCAATATCACCCTCTTAGTACCTTTCCATGAGATAACCTCCCATTTATACCTGTTTATATGTTTGCAAGTTGTCTTCCCTATGAGAATATGAGCTTCTACTTTTGGATCTATAGCATTTAACCTAGTGCCAGGAACATAGTAAGAGCTTGATCACTGTTTATTGGCTGAATGACTGTTGTCTATATACCTTCTTCCCCCAACATGAGGAAAAGCCTCCTGTAGGAGATGGCATTTGAATAATGTAACCTTTGCCGAGTCATGGAATTTCTCTCAGGCTCAATTCCTTTACCTAAAATTGGTGATTGTTACAATATTTGGACCACCTAGTAGGCAATATTGTTGGCAGGATCAAAGGCTTTAATGTCTATGATTGTATAGTGTTACATAAAGATAAACTATTGATAATCACCATCATCATAATCACATTTTCATCTTTTTTGAGGAGTTAATATGGGAAGTCCTGGGATGAATGATTATCCTGCTATTATTATTTTATACTTAATGTTCTGCAGACAACTGAAAGGAGGAGAAAAAAGAAATAATTTTTGGAACAGACAAAATTCTTTTTTAAAATGTCCGTATTTTTAATTTTTGTAAGTGAATAATCTTATGTAACTAAACCCCCAAACATATACCCAAATAAACAGTGAAAAAAAAGTGAAAAAGCATATGCTCAGACTGAAAATTCTAAGGCTCATATTATATAGGCTCAATGAAAGTATTAGGATAATTTCAGAACAGACTAGGATGATAGTGATGATATGTATCTTGACCTTATATGATTTTGATTTCTTTTGTTACATCTCAAGATTTTAAAATTTGTCATTCAGTGTAGCTAGGAGATTATGAACATTTGTTATGGTGACATATATTATAAAATAGATTTTCTCAAAATATTTTAAGGATCAATGCTATATTCTGTTGATTGTGGGCAGCAGTTCTGCCCCTGAAAAATTTCTGGTTCTAGTATAGTTTATTTGTCAAAATTTTAAAGATATTTTGTGGTCTATACTTGTAATGCAGGGATTTGTTTTTCATTATTTTTTGAAATGTGCTCAACTTGTGATAGATATATTTCTAACTCAGGTTGCCTCTTGCTAGGCATTTGATTTGACAGGTATAAAATTTTTATAGCCTGATGTGATATGTTTCACAGTTTCAACTCTTTCCTTGCATAATCTGCACTGATTGCTAGATCTTGGCTCCTTAAAGATAATTTGATAGTAATTTCTGGTGGCAACGATGTATTTCTGAATCGCCATCATAAACTCTTCCATTTTTATGGAAAAATCCACCTTACACAATCATTAAACATTTTGGGGTCACCATTTTGTTGATTGGCATCATTTTGATATTGCACAGGGTTTGGGGATGGCTTTGATTCTGCTCTTGGATGTTGACTTTGCATAAAACTTCATACAGAAGTAAATATTTTTTGCTTACATTTAAGAAAACCAATGGTGATTATTTTTTGTTAGGCTTAGTTATTGTTTGGTGAAGTGATGTTTGCCCATTCCAAAAATGCTTCTGTATGTTTTTGACCAGTTTGTCATTTACTCTGAGAGTAGCTATCAAATCTTTTCTACCCTTTGATAAAGAAGCACTAATCTTTTTTTTTTTTAGATGCTTTCAGCTGCTGGGATCTATATTTTGTTAATATTGAATTTTTAAAATGAGATACATTATTGACCATTTCATAGTTCTGAAAGTACACATTAAGATTGATATCACAAGAGTGTCAATGGCTTAAATATTTTTTTTTTTTGCCATTGAGCTTTTATTTCAGAATGCTCAGTGAATCTCTTATATACACAGACATAGCTTTTCTCCATCATTATTTTATGCCTACTATGTTTTGTGTGGATAAGACTAAGGTGTTTTAAAGTATTGCCTTTATACATTGATTCAGTTTGGTTTCTGGATCAAAGACTTAAGCTTAATTTTTATATTTTCTTTGATGTAATTTCATTTTAGGTTTATCAAATCCAACATGGCATATAATACAATTGTAGAAAGATTCCATGAGATGAAAAAGCTGTTTAAATGTTTTTGACTGGAATCATGTAGTCAATTCATCTGTAACTTGGTGTTATCCATGGTTCCTTTGTCTCTAATGTAGAAATCATATTTAGCTCCACTTAATACACATGATAATGTTTTTAAGGCTGGGCAGAACCAACAAGAGCTTAGATTGGGTTTGCACTTGCCCATGATCATATAACCAGTGTGGATCAGAGAGCAACTTGAATTTGGTCCTTCCTAATTCTGAGACCTTCCTTCTATTCACTATGTTGTGATGATGATGATGATGATGATGATGATGATGATGATGATGATGATGATGATAATGATGGGGATACCACAAGAGAGTAATCACTCCAGATGAAAATGAAGTGGTATGTTATAAAAGAACTTTGAACAAATCATTTCTCCCTCTTTAATAAAGCTTTTATGATACTTTTGTAACCTTTCAACAGGGTTTATGTGCTCATTATGTGGGGGTATTATCATTTTGAATTTAGAAGGATTTGGGTATGAACTATATTGTCTAACTTGGTGATCTCATTAATTTCCACACATGGATGATTCCCAGTTCTATCTAATATTAGTCTTTTTCCTGAGTTCTAGTCCCACTGACATGGGCACTGTACCTCAGAAATGCAGGTGGACTATTATCAGGGAAACTCCCTTGCTCCCTTCCATCCTTGTGACTCTGAACCTGGAAACACCCAATGACCCCCCCCCCCCCCAGGGTCTTGAGATGACTATCTACCCTTGAACATCCTCGAGACTTAAGATGGACAAAGAGATGAATCTTTATGCCACCAATTACTTATTAGAAATATCAAACCAGATATCCTTTAGGTATCCTAAAGTCAGTAAATTCAAAATGGAATTAATTACCTTTCCCTAATCAGCAGTTCTCAACCTCTCAATTTGTAGCAATGAGAATACATAATGCGTATCAGGTATTTACATTCCGAATCATAACTGTAGCAAAATTACAGTTTTGAAGTAGCCACCAAAATAACTTTTTGGTTTGGGGTCACCGCAACATGACGAACTGTATTGCGGAGTCACGGCATTAGAAAGCTTGAGAACCACTGCAAAATGGTCTCCCTTTCCAATCTACCTCATTACTGTAGAGGGCATCATTATCTTTCTGACCTTCCCTTAAGACACTTCTACTTGGTGTTTCTACCTCCACAACATTCCTGTATATGACTCCTCCCTATTCACACAAACACCATTCTAATTCAGGCCCTTATCACTTTTGTCTGGACAAATGCCTTCTAATTGGTCTCCTAGCCCTAACTTTCTTCCAATTCCAATTCATCTATTCAGTTACCAAAATGGTTTCTCTAAAGGGAAGATTTACTCATTCTACCCACCCACTCACTAAATTTTAATGGCTTCCTATTGTGTCTGGGATAAAATATAAATCTCTCTCTTTGGCATTTAAAGCTCTTCACAACCTGTCTCCTTCCTACCTGTTCAGTTTTTTTTAAATTATTTATTCCCTTCCAAACAATTTACAATCCTGCTATACTGACCTGCTTATTGTTTCTGGAACACAACTCTACTTCCTGACTTTTCCTTTATATTGGCTGTCCCCACTGTCTGGAATGACCACCTTTCTTCTTGTTTCCTTGGCTTCCTTCAGTACTCAGATCAAACCCTCCCCTCCTAGTTCTCCCTTCCTCCAATCTGCTAGTTATTACCTTCCATGTACTCTGTGAATATCTTTAATGTACCTAATTATTTACAGCATTGGGCACAGAGTAAACACTTCACATACACTTGCTGACTTGCTCATCTTTGACCTGACAAAGTTACTCCCTTTACAGCATATTCCTGTGTTGATCTCCAACTCAAATAAACTTCCAAGTCTCATCCCTTTGATAGAATAGCTTCTTATGAGGGCACAGGGCCAATTGATCACAACCAAGTCATTAAGGGATTTAACAAGGTGTGAAGCTGACTGCTTTAGATTGGTAAAGCCCTTGTCCAAATAATTTTCAAATCTCCTACTGTCCACTGATTTCATTGCTCTCCTGGGCACATTGTATTCTACTTACAATTCTCATTTTACTAATTATGGAGTGAATTTTAAAATTAATTTTTTATTTTTACATTTATATGCAACTACATTATATATATGTATATCTATCTATCTATCTATCTATCTATCTATCTATCTATCTATCTATCTATCTATCTATCTATCTTCAGAGTGTTGTCTGGGGTCACTGAGAAATTAGTACCTTGTCCATGATCATACAAATAATATGAGTCAGAAGGGAAACTTGAACTTAGGTCTTTCTCATTCTGGACCTGCCCTCTATTCACTATGACATCATGATTATGATAATGATGATGAAGACATAAATGGCAGCAAAATTAGGAGCTGAATAGATCTGCAAGCCTAAGCTGGATGTCCATTTCTCAGTAATGTTTTAGAAGGAATCCTTGGTCAGTTGTGGGGGTTAGATGGCCTGGAAGATATTTTAGATTCTATGATTTTGTATTGTATCTCTGGATCTCAGTCTTATTATCTGATGAAATCAGGATGTATTTGAGATTCCTTCTGTCTCTAAAATTGTATGATCTAATACATATCCCAAAATAGAAATGTCATAAATGCATATAGAAATGTTATATATGCATACAATTATATATAATTTACATATGTAAATTACATGAAAAATATATATATGTATCTGTGGTAGCTTTCTTCCTTATAAGGATAAAGTCCAAAGATATAACTCAGATATGCAGATTAGGAATGAACTTCTTTATCAACATGTTCTCAAGCAGAGCAACACTGCCAAAAAAATGATCTTATCAGTGAGACACAAGAGGAAGAGAAGTTTCTCCTAGGGAATTCTGGGGGCAGGTTGCCACACTAAAAAGCCTGAACATTTTGGAGAGATGATAAGAGAAGGGTAGCATGAATAGACAAAAACTAGGAAGTCAATTGAGTCAAAATTGTGTTATTTGGGTACATGAAATCTATTTTTAAGTACTCCAGGTTTGGTCTGATGGAAGAGCTACTAGAATTTTTCTGTTTAGTTCTGAGAGGGCAGAAATAGTCAAGCTGTGGAAGTTTCAGAACAAAAGTTAGTTTTGATGTCTAGAAAAACTTCCTAGTAACTAGTGCCCATCCAAAACCAGAATGAGTTGTTTCAGGAGATAGTTCTTCTTTAGGAGATAGTCACTAGATCAAAGTTCTTCAAGCAACCACTGGATGAATATTTGGGTGTGTTAAGGATTCTATTTTAAGTGAAGGTTAGGTTGGGTAGCCTCTAAGATCCTGCTCTACCTTAAAATTCTGGGAAAATCCTGAGTCTGTAAGGTGACATTGTGGACTCTGTATTTATTGGAAGGAGGCATGCGGGGATGATTTGTACCAACTCTTTTACTCTACCACCTTGCTAAACACATTTCAAAAAGTTAATTAAGTCTGGTTGACTAATTGATATCATTGATAATTAGAGTGGGAAGTATGCCAGTGGGGACTCATAAGCTAGATAGCATTAGAAAGATATATCTCAGAACCCCAGGGTTAACTCTAAACACCTGAGAGGGTTTATGAAGCGGAAATCGGGATATTTACCTCAGAGAATAAACAACATAATGAACAGAAAAGTACTAGTTGCTGGAAAAGAAATAATGAAATTTGAGGACTAATGACCACCCCTTCTTATGGCTCATGATAGAGAAGGAGAAGAAATCCGAGAATATACTGAAAGCCATCCAAGATTTTTGGAGAATAAATTTCACAGGGTTCAGAGGCAGGGTGGTTTGTATTATTAGGCAGCTAGGTGGCACAGCTGTAAGAAGTGCTGAGCCTGGAGTTAGGAAGATCTGAGTTCAAATCTGACTTTAGAGAATTACTAACTGTGTGAAACCATGGGTATTATACTATATTAAGACTGATTGAAGGAAGGGGAAATATTTAGTTTGTAGAAATGCAAACTTGAGGGTGGAGCGTGATAACTTTCATCAAACAATTGAAGGTTTGTTATATAAAAAAAAAAGGAGTAGTTCTATTTTGCTTGGCCCAAGGGGACCAAGATCAAGGACAAATTGTTAAAATTGAAGAGAGATCAATTTCAGCAAAATTAGGAGCTGTGCAGAAATAGAATGTGTTGTCTTGGCAGGGAGTGGATTTCATCTTGGAAGAGGCTCTCAAATCGAAGCTGGAAATCTATTTCTTAGGAATGTTTTAGAAAGTATTTGTGGTCAGTTGGGGTTTGGGTTAGATGGCTTTGAAGTTATTTTTATTTTTTTTTAAACCCTTATCTTTCATCTTGGAGTCAATACTGTGTATTGGCTTCAAGGCAGAAGAGTGGTAAGGGCTAGGCAATGGGGGTTAAGTGACTTGCCCAGGGTCACACAGCTGAGAAGTCTGATTTGGACCTAGGATCTCCCATCTCCAATGAGCTACTGAACAGTCCCTCCCTCCCTTGAAGTTATTTTTAATTCTATGTCTTGAATCACATCGCTAAACCTCAATTTCCTTATCTATTAAATCAAGGTCCCTTCTGGCTCTAAAACTACATGATACTAAGCAAGATTAAGTAATTTGGCCTTCAGTTTTGTCCTATACATTCTTCATGGTAAAATCCTTACTTAATCCCTGAAAGGGCTCTAAACAATTTCACCTTGTAAACCCTAAGGGCTTGATAAAGTCACTCACCATTTTGGATTAGACATCATTGAGAGGTTTAGCGTTCCTCAGATGCTACCTTCTACATAGGACATTTTGTGATCCCCTACCTCCAATTGCAAGTGTCTCCCCACCTCAAATCACCTTATATTTATTTGGTATATATTTAATAGCTTAAAATAGCACTAAAACTTTTTGGGACAGCCTTCACTTTGTCTGTACTTGGAAATGCACATATAGTTTCCCTTAATAGAATCCTTTTCCCTTCAGGCTTTCCTGATGTTGGCTTATATTGGCTTCTTCCTTGGAGGACCAGAAATTAAGCAACACGAGCCAGTAGAATTTGGGGGACAAGT
The DNA here is from genome assembly GCF_027887165.1 of Monodelphis domestica. Taxonomy (NCBI): domain Eukaryota; kingdom Metazoa; phylum Chordata; class Mammalia; order Didelphimorphia; family Didelphidae; genus Monodelphis; species Monodelphis domestica. Next base: position 615,237,511 of record NC_077227.1, read on the forward strand.
TGTCTTAGATTTTAAATATGAAAGTATCGATTTTGATGTTAAGGAAAGCTTCTTAGGGAGCAGCAGGGATTCTTTCATTTTGTCTCTGTCCAAGATTGAATAGTAGGCACTGAGTAATTCATTACTGATTCAGTGCTTGTGCAAAAATCCCAATTTCCTTTCAGTCCCAATTTTCCTTCACCATGACTATTTGGGACAAAAATTACTCATTTGGGAGGTATAATATCATAGTTTTAGAGCTGGAAGGGGCCCTACTGGCTCAATTCCCTCTTTGTACAGATGAGGAAACTGAGGTATAAGGAGATTTTTTTTTTAAAGTGACTTGCCCAGGATCATAAAGATAGTAAGTATCCAAGTTACATTTTGAACTTAGCTCTTCTCAATTCTAAGACCAGCTCTCTATCTACTGTTACTTTAAAGCAATGAGAGCATCTACATCGGTTTTTCCTTATCACAATATTTTATTATCACAGTTCTCCCTCCTCTAATAACAGTGCTGAAATGGCCCTGAGTTCATGAATAGGGATTTAAGCAATGGTGGTTTTTTTTTGGTTTTGGTTTTTAGCACTGCTAAGTGTTTAACCCAGCAAGAAAGACCTTGAGTATAGGCCCCACTATGTCTTCTGAGGAGATGCTTAGCTACATTTAAGGAAGTTTGTTTCCAAAAGATTGTCCAATGGATGTTTTATTTTTTTTTTTTTTAAGCCACAGCAAATCATGAAGACTATCTATTGAGGTGCAGTTCTGCTTTGGTGGAGGGAATACTTTTATTAATGAAATCAGGGATCCTTGAAGGATTATCCAAGTTTTCTCCATGGAGGATTGTAGGCTAGTTAAAATGCATAAAATCTGTCAAGTTTTCCATGAGTAAGCTTGGATTTTTTTTCTCTTTTCCTGCATGGAAGAATCATAAAAGCAATTTTATGTAGTGTAAGCTTTCAATAGGAAGCAGAAATTTGCAATGATAATAATAACAACAAAATTTGTATAGTGCCTATTATATGCCAAGCACTGTATTAAGCACTTTATAATCATTAAATCACTTGATATTTTATTTTTAAAACAAGTAGGTACTCTTATTATCCTCATTTTACATATGAGGAAACTGAGGCAAACAAAAGTTAGTGACTTGCCTAGGGTCATGTAGCCAGTGTTTGGGACTACATTTGAACTGAGGTCTTTTTGACTCTTGGTCTGGTGCTCTATCCACTATACCACTTAGGTGTGCAAATATGTTACAAATATGTTTCAGTTTAGCAGAACCTCAAGATTCTGGATCATTTAATGGGAATACAGTGGAAAAAAACAAGGAGTAACCCTTGGTTGTAACCCTTACTACTTTTGTGACCTGGGCAAGTCACTTAAATTCTCTGGGCTTAAGGATACTCTCTTGGAAAATGAAGGTTTGGATTTTTATAAGAAGAGTTATAAGGAAGACTCATAAGGTGCCTTATACATCTAGCTCTGTGATCCTATGGACCAAACCACAACTTGAGGCTTCTATAGAATGATTTTAGAAGGCAAAGGAAAGAAAAGAAATGGATTAAATCCATGTTATGAGAAATTTCTAGAACCCTCAGACTGCTGTGGGAATAGGTTTATCCTTGGCATTTTAATTTCATTAAGGGGAAAGTTATGGATATTAGTACTTTAGGGAAAACATAAGACTTAAATTCTTTAATCCCATCTTTATCAAAATCCTTAGTCACCTAAGTTCTGAGGAGCCAAAAAATGGGAAATGCACAAGGCAGTGAAAAGAGATCATGACAAACCTGATCTCCATCTTTCATCCTATTATCATGCTGCTATGTTTAGGGAACTTGTGAAATTACTAATCCCTGAGGAAATGAAATTCAACAGTAAGGCTTTACTATAGGGTGATGGTCAGGATGGAGAGAGGAGAAAGAGGATTTTAAAAAAGTTTCTACTAATGTAGATGCTGTCACCAAATTACTAATTTCCAGAAATGTCAGTATTTTTTATTGGAGATATTTGAGTGAATTCTTATACTACAGAGACAGTAATATAATGGTCAGATTGGGTTAATTTTTGTCATTTCATGTGCATTGGTCATACATCCAAGGTCACACATCCAGGAAGTGACAAAACCAGGACTAGATTGTAGGTCTCCTTGACTTTCAAGTCAAGCCCCAAACAGGCTATGCTGAACTCAGGTCTTCCTGACTTCAGGTCTGATGCTCTATCCATTACTATGCTACTTGGGTGCCTAAGTATGTTACAAACCTGTGTCTCAAACAATGATCATAAAAGCTAAAAAGAATTCTTCTATTTAAGAATGTACATACACACATATTAATATAAGTGCATATGTCCAACTCTCTTGAATGGATGAACCCAAACTAGCAAATGGAAATAAATTCTCTAATGGCAATTACTTCTATCAGTGGTCCGTCATCTGGTCATGGGAAATTAAACAACTAGAAAAACTCTATTTTTATTTATGCAACATGGAAGAGTATAAATGGTTTGGAGTACTGACAAAATAGAACTACTGCAAATTGGAATTTCTGCTCTCTCTCCCTTTCTCTCTACATTCTTATCTTTTAGGTATTATTCTCTTCATAATAATAATAACAATAATAATACACTACTAAGTTCAGAGATAAAAGAGATTTAATTAAGCAATCTTCCATTGAAGTTTTGAGGATTTATTTTTTGAAGTGAATGTGTCAAAGCATGAAAAATGATTCTTTCCAGGATGGTAAAAAACAGCCTGACACTGTGACATTTCTGGGGAAGCTGTGAATTGGTGCCATCTTTTGGGAAAGAAATATGGCAATAGGTAAGAAGAGCTATAAAGCTGTTCAAAACCCCCTGACCTAGCAATCTCCCTAAAAGGATATTACTGATAGTCATAACAAAAAATGTCAAACCTCCTAAAAACAAACTTACAATTGAACAAAAGCAAATATAGCCAAGTAACGGTATTTATAATAGCAAACAAGACAAAAACAAAGATGTAAATAGCCTATGTGTCCAAAGACTAGGGAATGGCTCAATAAATTATGAGATGAAGTAAAATAGCACATTATTATGCCATACCAAATTATAAATATAAAGAATATGAAGAAATATGGAAATACTTATAGAAACAATGGAGAGAAAAGAAGCAAAATTATGTGACTTTATTATTGAGAAAATGTGAAAGCAATTACAAAAATTTTGGAAAAATACATAGAAGGAAAAAATTTTTCAGAGAGAAATGGACACAGTATAATTTGATAAAATCCTTTTAAATGTTCATATTAGTTGGATAAAGCATTTATGGAGTACATACTTGATGCCAGGCACTGTGCTAAATGAGGCTTTGTATACACAAAGAGTCTATAATTGTGACAGTATGGAAAACTTCTGAAAAGTAAGGAATTATTTCCCCAAATAGATTTTTTTTAATCTAACTCTGTCCTACTATATAAATTGTCAAATTGATGGAGATACATGGAAATTAAGTGACTTACCCAAGTTAATACATTTATAAGTGTCTAAGGCAGAATTTGAACTCATCATAATGCTCATCATAATGATTATAAATTCCATATCCTACTATGCCATATTGTCTTTAAAGTTAGTATGGGGAATAGGAACTAGAGCTATGATTTTATTGATGTAGGGAACTCTCAGATGAGGAATTTTCTTATATCAATGCAGTACGGCATCTCCTCTGTAATTTGGGGTCTCAAAGGACTGGGTAGAACATTTAGAAGTAAAATGACTTGCCCAAAGGGCAATAAAAGACTGTCTGCCCTTTGATCCAACCATAGAGGTTTGTACCCCAAAGAGATAATAAGGAAAAAGACTTGTACAAGAATATTCATAATTGCACTCTTTGTGGTGGCCAAAAATTGGAAAATGAGGGGATGCCCTTCAATTGGGGAATGGCTGAACAAATTGTGGTATATGTTGGTGATGGAATACTATTGTGCTAAAAGGAATAATAAAGTGGAGGAATCCCATGGAGACTGGAATAACCTCCAGGAAGTGAAGCAGAGTGAGAGGAGCAGAACCAGGAAAACATTGTACACAGAGACTGATACATTGTGGTACAATCGAATGTAATGGACTTCTCCATTAGTGGCAATGCAATGTCCCTGAACAATCTGCAGGGACCTAGGAGAAAAAACACTATCCACAAGCAGAGGACAAACTGTGGTAGTAAAAACACCCAGGAAAAGCAACTGCTTGACTACAGGGGTGGAGGGGATATGACTGAGAAGAGACTCTAAATGAACACTCTAATGCAAATACCAACAACATGGAAATGGGTTCGAATCAAGAATACACGTGAAACCCAGTGGAATCGTGCATCGGCTATGGGATAGGTTGGGGGTGGGGGAGGAAGAAAATGATCTTTGTCTCCAATGAATAATGCTCAGAGATGACCAAATAAAATAATGTTATATAAAAAAAGAAGAAGTAAAATGATTTGGCCAAAGTCAGATAGCATGTATCAGAGGCAGTTTTTGAGCCCAAGTGTTCCTGTCTCTTAGACCATATTTACTGCCATATTGCTGCTTTATAAAAACAACACACACATACATATATACGCATTACATATATACATATATATATATAGATACATATGTATTGGTGACAGTTTCATGTATGATCACTTAATTTTTTTCCCTTTTGTATTGGAATGTTGATTTTTGGTTACAGTCTGATTTTAGAATGAATAAATTTTATGACTAATAAGGAAAGTGTTTTACATGATTGCACATGTGAAATCTATTTCAGATTGCCTATTGTCTCAGGGAGGAAGTGAGGAAAATGGTTGTGAAGGATGGAGAAAATTTGGAACTCAAAAATAAAAAAAATGAATAATTAAAAATTGTTTTTACATATAATTTTAGAAAAAATAGAATATTAAGAGAGAATGAATAGATTTTAGAAAAAAATGATTTTAGAATGAACTGATTTTAGGATAAGAAGCAACCTTTATCACTATTACTTTCTCATTCAGGACTGATTCTGTATCAAAAATCAAAGGTATATCACCCGATACTTCAAATCATTTGGAAAGTTGAGGATGAGCAAAGCTTTATAGAACATAGAAAAGGTACACTTACTATCCTCAGAAATTTATAGTCCAAATGAGTTACATAGAATCAAAGGTCTAATAGTATTTATATAATTTGAATGATTCTTCTATATAGAATTGCATATAATACTTGTAAACCAATAAAGCCCCAAATGGTAGAGCCTTTTAAGAGAGTTAATTAGTTTAGAATTTTGTTCCAACTCTTTGTGAAAGCAAAAAACAAGAAACAAAGTGGATACCCACCAATTGAGGACTGGAGAAATGCATTGTGGCATAGGAATGAAATGGAATATTAATGTGCAATAAGAAACAAGGAGTATAAAGTATTTTAAAAACTGGGAAGACTTGTGTGAACTGATACAGAAATAAAAACCCCACTAGAACTATATGTATAATGACATAAATTCTTAAACAAACCTAAAAGGTAACCTAATAGAAATTATTTTGAAATTAATTAAATTAAATTATTTTAAAATTGAATTGAAATAAGCAATGTTGGTCCGAGAGAATTGTGAAATTGTACTTTTCTCTTCATGTGAGAGAGCTGGGGGGACTATGGGTTCAAAATATTGCATCTCCTAGGAAGTGGGGTTGTTTTGTAGGCTAGTTTCTGTTTAACTGTTTTTGTTACAAGAAGTTATAAGAAATAAATATGCATTAGCAGAGTGACTTGGGAAATTACTACATTATAAATAATTTAAAAATTCACTTTATGTTCTGACTCAGCAAAGTTGGACAAGAATCTTAACTTCTCATTGTATTTTACAATTACAGAGAGCTTGAAATGTATGATTTCAGTAGGTCCTCAAAAAATCTCTGTAAAGTGGTTGGTAGGTTTTGTTTTTGGTTTTGGTCTGGACTTGTAACTTCATCAGTTTTGGGCATTCCTGGTAAGTAGATTCCCTCTACCAACACAGGCTGACAGAGGCAATGAAATTTATAATCTTAGAGTTTCCTGGAGCATTAACACAATCAAATGACTTGTTAAAAGATACCTAGCCATTATGTATTGGAGTTTACTTTTGAACTTGGGTCTTCTTGATGCTGAGGAGAATTCATTACCCTTTATACCCTATGGCTTCTCTGTAAGATCCCCTATTTTACAGAAAGGACAAAATTACAGTTGCTTCTGCTTCCTCCGCCTCCCTTCTTTTTTTGACTCCATTCCTATTCTTTCATAAACAGCTCAAGGTTGACATGGCACCAAGTTCGTTTCAGTCCACTTGCCTTCAGAAGAAGGACTTAGCACCTACAAGATTGGTGGCTCTAAAGTTGCATGCTCCTAAGGCCAACAAAGAGGCCAGACCAATAAAGAAACCACATTTCCCAGGAAAGGGTAGCTTGTACTTACGTAGTTTGCAGCAAGATCTGGATGGAGATAGTCAATCCCTATAAGAAAGTAATGAAAGCACAGAAATCAGAGGTTAATGCCATCAGAATGTGTTCTTTGCATCAGTGCATTAGCTATTACTCTCTGCCTTTCTTCCCCACTCCCCTATCTGAACCCCACCACATACAATGCAAATTATTGTGAAGATTGCAAGTCAGATTGATGTCACACAAGCCACCTGCCACAAAGAAATCCTATTAATGTCTTAAGATGAGATGTATCAACCAATAAGCTTCAGCGCTAGTCAGGAAAGACATGTTAGATGAGTTTGTTCCATTCTAGGTTGGAGCTAAAGGGTTGAATATATAACAGACATCAGAGTTTTTAACCAATGGCTCATTAAAACCCCTTTTTGAGGCAGGGTTGTGGAAATTCTTACTTTTCTTACATTTTACATTCAACTTAAATGATTACAACTCTTAGAAATTCTTTTATTTTTTATCATACTCTAAAATATGTTGTAGATGAGATAATCTTTTTAAAATTAAAAAAAAAGAGACCTTTTGTCCCATTTTATAATTGGTACCAAGTATTAATCAAGGCAGAAGAGCCGTAAGGGCTAGGCAATACGGGTGAAGTTACTTGCCCAGGGTCACACAGATAAGAAGTGTCTGAAGTCAAATTTGAACCCAGGACCTCTTGTCTCTAGGTCTGGCAGTCTACTTACTGAGCCACCTAGCTACCTCCACCCGCACCCCCACCCCCATAAGAAGGTCTATTCAGAGTACTGACTATCTCCTAGAACCATATTGGTCAAGGCATAACATGCATGCCCCAGGGTGCAGGAGGGGGCTGTTCCATTTCCCCTCTTTACCATGCTTGAGGACATTTTTTGTACACTCCACTCCTCTGTGTGGCAGCCCAGTGTGAACACTTCTTCCCTTTGCTCTCGGGGGTAATGTGGGGTGATCACAGGTGGCTTGAAGATATAGTTTGGACACATGATCTCTAAAAGGTTCACTAATGCTGCCCTAGAGGCTGGGAGGTAGTGTTTTTGGAAACAGGACATACATAAGAAAAAGCCAGAGTAAGGAATGCATCAATGTATATGACTTGAGCACCAACCTATATTTGAATCCTGATCCCTGTTACTCATAAATGGTATTTTCAAAGATTCTTGGGGTGGGGTGGGTCAAGGCAGGGCAGAGGTGGAGATCAGGGGGAGACAGCTTATTATAGATAGATACATTTGTAAAATGTACTAAGTGGCCTCAGATATTTCCCAGCTGGGTCACCCTGGGCAAGTCACTTAACCCCCATTGCCTAGTCCTTACCACTCTTCTGCCTTGTACAGTATTGATTCTAAGATGGAAGGTAAGGGTTTTTTTTTTTAAACAAATACTTTCATTTTGTTCTCCCAAATAAAACAATTTAAATTCCAATGTTTAAGAGCCATTTGAGCTAGACTATAGTCCTTCCAGAGCTGATCAGCTTTTGGATACACACACACACACACACACACACACACACACACACACACATGTGCTGTGGCATGTCCAAGAATGATCACAGAGAATCTAGGGTGGCTACATGTTATAGGTTTACTTGTATGTGTACTGGCTGTATCTTTTGTTTCAGTATCAAAACATCATAAATATTCCTTGTGATGATCCTGAGTTTAAAACCAAGTGGACCAGAGCTGACTTGGTGGGGGTTGGGGTTTTGAGGGGGTTGGAGTGGAGAGGAAAGTGTAAGATGGGAGCAAAAGAAAACTTTTTATGCCCTCACCACAGCAAAAGGAACCTGGAGAAATGGGGGAGCCTGGCCAGGGAAAAAGGGTCATATAGGAAAGTGCCTTGTGGTCTCTAACATAAGTTAGGTTTGGGGGGTATAATATTGGGAGCAGGAAGGTGGAACAATGGAAAGAACCTTGGAGTTAGAATCAGGAACATGGCAGGTAGGATATATATCTTGTATCCAAATAGTTATTTGCATGTGGTCTCTTTTGTTAGGAGGTAGGTAGGTGGATAGCATGCCCATCCTGAAGTCAGGAAGACCACATTCTGAGTTCAAATCTGGCTTCAGACACTTACTAGTTGTGTGATCTGAGCAAGTCACTTGCCACAGTTTCTATTTGTAAAATGAGTTGGGAAAGCAAGTGATAAATCATTCCAGTATCTTTGCCAAGAAAATCCCAAATGGGGCCATGAAGAGTTGGACATGAATGAAATGACTGAACAGTAGCTCCTCCATTAGACTTTAAGCTCCTTGAGGGCAGAGAACTGTTTTGGTCTCTCTTGATATTTCTAGCACTTAGCACAGCACCTGATACATAGTAACCACTTAAATGCTTGTTGACTGATTGACTAATTAAAATACAACAAATAATATATTATTACATGTAACATAGAACATGTATAACAATGCTATGTAATAACACATATCTGTTATTATATGTAAGGTTCCACAACTATGGACCTCTAGAAAGAAGCAGGGCAGAGAGTTTCTCATAGTTTCTTTACCACCAGGTGAGTTATTATTATTAAAAATAATAATAATTTCTTTTTAGAATGGAGTCACCAGAAAACCTGATGCTTCTTCAGTTTTTCAGCAAATGTACCTTTCTAGGATGGAAAAATTGAATCTTTTCCCCAGGCCACTGAATTAATAGGAATTTGACACTATTTGCTTTCTCTTCAGTACCACTGAAACAGAGTTTGGACCCTAGTGAGCAAGAATATGTAGTTAAAATAGGAAGTTACCAAATGGCCCAGCTTGGGCTCTTGGGTCTCTGTTTCTCCCTTGTCACACCTCGTCTCATGATGGGGCAGAATCTCTTCCCTTTCCCCTTCCCCAACATACCCTGTGAAATGAGGGTGTGATTTGTCATTCTTTCCCAGGATGCCACAATGCTTACTTGTGGATATCATAGGTGTTGTGCTCCCTTGCGGTTACTTCTGTCTGTATCTCCTCTAGCACTTACCAGATCTCAAGAAGTAGGGATTGTACTCTCTCCCTCTACTCCTCCCCTGTTCCCTGGCATGCCTGCACCTGAGAAGGTGCCTTGGAACCTCACTTATAGACATGATGACAGCAGTTGTGTTTCTCTTCTGGGTGGGCTTTTAGAAGCCACCTATTCTGGCATTAATGCTACCAAGAGGGAGAACAAATACATGGATGTGCCTATGGCCGAGAATACTTATAAGATCGAGTGTCATGCCCTCCTGCTCCTAAATGGATCTTCTCTTGATTAGATACATCAGGATGAATACATGTTTTGCACACTGCCCAGAGCCAAGGATCTGTAGCATTAGAACAAAATTTAGCTTTCCTTCCTTACGTTTATAATCACAACTTCTAGACCAGGTACCTCCAGTCAGAAGCAAGCAAGCCAGATTTCCTTGTTGGTTTTTCCTAGGCCCAGCTGGTCAACTTCTTCCATTGTGCTTTGCCTTCCCTGATTGAGTAAGCCAGAGCTCTGAATTTGTAGTTTGTGAATGTGTTCTTTAAAACAACTATTCTGACAAGTTTCCTTCAGTGAGAACTTATTCTTCAACCAGGGTCTGTATCTTAGAGAGGATTCCTGTACCTGGAATAGGTGCCATCCAGATAACAGGTTTTTTACATTTTCTTTGTTCATAGGAATCCCCAGGAATGGGTCCCCTTTAACAGAATTTGGTTAATAAATGAAGGGGGTGTCAATGTGAATTTTTGGATGACTCAGTTTACCCTTACTTTTGAGAAACCCCAGTACTAAGCACACCTATTTTGATTTAAATATTAAGCACCTTTTTGTTTTGGAGGCTTCTCTATTGATTGAAAGTTTCCTCTCCAGAAGCCCAGCTCCTGAGTTTGACCTTTGTCTTTAATTGGTTACAGCTGACCATTTTCTAATGCCCTAGCTGTGGAGTGTTTGCTGGTTTATGCACCTGTTTGTAGTTAGTCTTTGTAGGCTTTCCAAAGGTATAAAGAGACTCTTGGGTTCCATATCGCTTTGGAGTTGGCACTAAGAGCTGTGTCTTCTTCTGGGGATGTGGTTCCCAGAGTCATTGGTTCTGTGTGGTACCTAGACTAATGAGCCTATCCCTTTATTCCTGATTAAAGAGTGGGTTTTCTAACTACTTGGAATTTCTGTATTTATTTCCAAGTTATCAGGGGCAAAGTTTCTTTTCTTGTATACATGTTCCCCATGTCATCAGGATGGAGAGGGGTGGAGCACCTCTTTGTTAGCTATTTACCAATTTGAGATATCTTGGGACATTCAAGGAAGGGGCTGAGCAGCCTGACCAAGCTTCAGGGTCTCTGGTCATTGAGAAAGGACCATTGACCTATGTCACTTTATTGATCATAATGCTGGCCTAACCAATGAACTGATAATCGATAAGCTGATATTTCTTATGGTCTCACAAGACCAGCCTCTCAGACAATTTTAATTATAACACATTATAGTCCTACATCTTTTATCTTATGTATTTAAAAGATAATTCTTAGACAGATCCACAGGCTTCACCAGACTGCCAAAGGAACCCATGACACAAAAATAGATTGAGAATCCTTGATTTGATTTATAGCTTTCCATAAGAGCATGCTAAAAAAAAATTAAAAAGAGCACACTAGAGCAGGATTATTACTTCTCTGCTTTCAACATGTTTTCAACCCCTCACCTAAATCTCTACTATCTCTTCCCACAGTAATCACAAGAAAAAGGATTAGAACCTTGGCATATCACCTTTTCAAAACTACTAGTCTCTGCCTTAGAATATAATTTTAGATATATTTGATTTCCCAAATCAGTGGAGGTAGTTAAGGTGTGAATAATCCAGAATAGTGGACAGTTGCAGTTTCATTAAAGATCAGTGATTTCCTTGGTGTGTGAATCCCCTCCACCAATTTCTTTATCATTTAGCTAAGAAACCTTAGAGAGGGAGCTCCCTGTAGTTCACAGTCATATTATGGGCTAGTGGTCAAACAGCTAAGTATCAGAGGAGACTTTTGAACCCCAGTCTTCCTGGTTTTAGGTCCATCTCTATCTTAACTACCCAGAACACAGCTATTAACCAGCACAGAATAGAAAACAATGCTATTTTATTTGCCTTTGGAATGACATAATGAAATCACCCCATTACAAATGTGTTGTAGCTTTAAAAATTTAATCTGTAAAAGATTATATAATCTATGAAACTAGAAGAGAAGTATAGAGAAGGTAGAGAAGGATATTGTCACACTCCACAGAAAGGCACCAGTTCCTAGAACTCTTGCTTTTTCTAAACAAGGAGAGAGAGTGTGATAGGAGTTACTAAGAGATGGAAGTTAGCAGCAATAAAGAAAATGACAACTATGATAGGCAGGGATTGGATATTTCTAGACCTGGGGCTGATTAGAATGGGAGGAAGATAAAATTATTTTATGTACATAGTAACTATGTGTAGATATATATTTATGAGAGAGAGAACCTAATTATGTTAAAGGTAAGTTAAGTGTTAAGATGTAAAGGTCACTTAGACTTATGCTACATCTCTTGAGAACACAGAGACAGCGAGGTCAGAAGATGTGGCCTTCTCATCTAAAAGCTCTTGAGGGGAATAAGAATGTTTACAGGTGAGATGCCTAATAAAAACAGTTGTCTTTGGTGGATGGAGCCAATTTAATATGTCTAAAGATTTGAGAGAAAAGGCCCAAGTTTTACCTTTTTTATTTGTTTCTGAATAGACCAACCTCTTTTCCAAAGAGTCATACTCATTACTGCTGCCTGTAGTTCTCTTTAATCAAGTGCTTGACCTTGCCTTTGTATTCCTCGAACTGTGATGCTCTGATTTTGACTTCAATAGAGGGTCATCCCAACTCTAGTCCTTCATGAGTATCCCTGAATTAACCACCTATCCCAATACATGGTTGATCCTCTCCCTGACTCTTATGATCATCACAGAATCACAGAACTAAAGAATTTCAGCAATGGAAAGGACTTTCAGAGGCCACCTAGCCCATTGATATTTGAGGAAGAATCCTTTTTACTATAATGGCAAGTGGTCAAGGGGCCTCAGTTTGGAGGTGTACCATCAGGCAGCTCTTTGAAGCTTTTGGATAGCTCTAATTTCTAGGAATCGTTTCCTTATTTGAAACAAAATCTTCTAATCAACCTCCACTCATTCCTCCTAATTCTGCTCTCTGGAGCTAAGCTGAAGAAGACCAGTCTTGCTTCAAGGAAACAACCCTTCAAATCCTGGCTATCCTTACTAAGCTTCTTTTCTTGTCTCCAGTATAAACATTTCCAGGTTCCTCAGCTGATCTTCATATGGCTTGCTCTTGAAACCCTTCAACATCCTGGTTTCCCAACTCTGGCTGTCCTTTGGCAAATCTTGCCAATGCTAAAATGTGGCACTTCAAACTGGTCATAATACTCCACATGTGATCTAAGACAGATATGTAACTTTACCTACCTCAACCTGTATCTTTACCAATCCTAAACTCCCTGCCTTGGGGTAATAGCCAGGTTCCCAGATGGAGTTCTCATGAGGGAATAATGCCCTCATAATGAAAGTGCTTAAGATGTTATAAGTAGAGTTTGTGCTGATATCTGTATGTCAGGATTATGGAACAGGTAGTCTACTTGTGGGTTGTAGAATTCTCCTAGTCATGTTTTATTAATATGAATTTGAGAAGTTAACATATTTGTTATTTAAAATGTGATCTAGGCTACCAACCAATAGTCAAGGAAGGTAGCAGAGATGGGGGAAGGCAAACTAAGAGTGTGCTGGATAGCAAGAGGAAGCTAGGAAGGGATTAATACTTTTTTAATTAAAAAATTAAAATTCTCCATGAAAATAATCCACCTTACACATAAAGAGTTTATAGCTTCTAAGAGTATATAGGATAGCAACTTTTCCATGGGTTTAATAATCCAATAAAACCCAATTAGTATTTATTAAGTACCTTCTACATGCTTAATAGGTTATGTTAGCATCTCTTATGTGCTATACGGCTCTCCACTGTGAAGGGGACTTGGGATAAAAAGAAAAGAATTAAATAGGCCCTGTGTTTACACAGCTAACAGTGGAAGTAGACATGGGTGTGGGCATAGAATTATAGATAATTTGAGGGAAATTGAGGACATCCAGAGGTGGGAAACCAGGATGTTGAAGGAAATTGAGAAAACTTGGGGGGAAAGGTCAGGGAAGACTTTAGGAAGAAAGTAGTACCTGGCTGAGCTTTGAAGGAGATAGAGATTCAGAGATGTCAGATTGAGAAGAGAGTTCATACTAAGAGATGCTAAGAGGTTAGCATTGTCTACAAATTGGTATTCATCATATCTTTGGTATGACATTCAGTAGAGAGGCTAGGGAGCATTATTTTACTGTGTACGAAGGCAGATGAACAGTATTTATTGTCCATATGAGGAATTCCTTTTCTTTGTTTCTTGGGCAAAATGGGCAGGTGAGGATGTTCAATTACAGAAATGACTGCTAGACAGCTGCCTTGAAGGCCAAATTTTCCAGTATTTTTAGTTCAGTACATTCATCTTGTTATTCTGTAATGGAAGTTTGAAGCTGATTTTACCTTCTAACCTTCTTATCCTGTACTCCCCTCTACAAATTCTCTGATCTGCTAGACGACTTGAGACAATTTGCCTTTCCTCACACAATACACTCCATCCCACTCCTTGCCTTTGCTTGTTCTCCTCTATGCCTGGATCGTTCTTCTCCCCTTATTACAGTCTTTAGTCTTCTACTTTCCTGTTTTTCTTCAAGTCAGCTAAAATGTCACCTTCTGCAGAAGAATTTTCTCAGTGCCTTCTCCTCCTGGTTCTAATTTCCTCATCTGTAAATGAGCTGGAGAAGGAAAGGACAGTCTTCTCTGGGAGACTACCTTTCATCTCTCGTGTATATATCTCTCGTGTACGTATATAATTAATTGCATATGGTTACCCTCATTAGATTGTGAGCTCCTTGAAGACAGGGGCTGTTTTTGACTTTTTAAAATATTTCTAATGCTTAGCATAGCACTTAGCAACTTGGCACATAGTAGGTACTCAATTAACTTATTGATTGATTCTTAGCTTTGAGAAAGTCATAAAAAATGCTATTATGGAAAGGAAAGGCTACTTGGAGTCAGAGAACTTGGGTTTGAATTTCAACTCTGATATTTCTTGCTTATTTAATAATCATTTATACTAAGGGGGTTACCTGAGATGATCTCTAAGGCCCCTTATAACCCTAAATCAGATGGCTCAGGGCCTCTAGGAATTTCTTACATTTTTTGAAGACCCATCCTTTGTTTTTCATATATCTTCTCCACTCCAAAGGACACAAAGCAGTATAAGAAAAAAGAACAGCAATAAGTCATCTTAAGTGAATTTTTCTCTTTCTACCCCAGCACACCTACTTGCCCCTCTTCCTCTTTATCCAGAGTGCCCAGTTTCTTAATGACTGACAAGTCTGGATGCAAATGGAGATAGCACAATAACATTGGGAAAAAACTCTAGACAGTGTTGCTGTTCAACCATTTTTCAGTGACATCTGATTCTTTGTGACTCCATTTGGGGTTTCCTTGGTAATGATACTTTAGATATTTGCCATTTCCTTCTCCTACTCATGCTACAGATTAGGAAATTGAAGCAAAGAGAATTCAATGACTTGCCCAAGGTAATATAGCTAGTAAGTGTCTGAGGATAGATTTGAACTCAGAAAGATGGGTTTTCTTGATTCTAGGCTTGGCACTCTGTCCACTGTATCACTTAGCTGCCCACTAAACAGATTTAGAATCTGAGGTAAAATCAATGCCATCTCTCTTGGAAAAAATCTGCATTATTAACATTGTCTTGATCACTTTTTTAAGTCCAGTCAATCAAGCAGTAACTCAAGCTCATATTTGCTCCCAATGGAATTTTACAATTGGCTCTTGCACACTTGTATGAGCTGAGCCCAGGACCCTGCTGATGAAAATTTTGCCTTTGATATTTACTACCTGTGACCTTGCACAAAACATCTCTCCTCTAAAATCACTATCCTGTATAGTATCAGTTTTCCTCATCTCCAAAATGAGAGGATTGCATTAGATGACTTCTGAGGTCCCTTCTACCTCTATAGCTATGATAATCTGATAAAAAAGTAAAAGTTATATATCTTCCTCAGTTCTTTCGGGAGAGAAAGAGGGGTGATGTGGGCATCAGTCCAGGAACTAAACAAAGGATACTAAAATATGCATAGGAAGGGCTACTGGAGGTATTTCCCATGGTCTATTTTTAGTTCCTTTTCAGAAGTTCCATTTCTAGATCACCTTTTGTATTCACCAACCACTAGGGCAGGGAAGGACAGGGATTAAGAGGTTGGAAGTCTCCATCATCCTTAGTTATCTATACAAGGCTTGTTTAGAAGCAGAACTTGGTCCTCTATAACCAGTATGTTGCAGTGCTTTCTCCAGCTTGGAAAGGTTTCTAAACTAAAGCATTTGGGGATCAAGAAGTAGTTGAATAGGCTGAAGCATTAAAACATACCCTTCTCTCTGCTTTTATTTCTCTTTGTTTTTAGACCTCAACCTCCAGAAAAAACTCTTTTATCCACTTCAAAATGTATCACTCATCAGAAATACATGGCAACATTGTTTTTAGGTTTTGACATTGTTGTAAAGAAAAATCAGTTTAAGCTAGATGACTTATTTGGCTTCCCTGGCAATATATAAAGAACAATGTTCTTTGTGAATTTCCAGAAAAAATCAATTCATTATTTCATCTCTGAATGTCCTTCATATGTAAATTGACCAAGAAAAAAATAATGAAACCCATTTCTAGAGAGCTCAGGTAAAGAATAACCAGTAGAGAGTTATCTCCAATGGTTTACCTCTAGGAAATGAAGGTAAGTCGACTTGCAAAATTAACATGGATTTTCATGGTAATTGACACCAGGGAAGGAACGACTTTGGCTGAAGAGCTTGGCTCTGTGAAGTATGAGAGGAATTCAGTGCTTTTAGCTGTGTTATATCATTTTAAGACAAGCTGAGAACAGTGACTCAATAAGAAATTAAATGATTATTTGGGGACAGAGCTAGTCTATTGGGATAGTATGTGTATACATCAGTGGATATGAAAACAAGCCTCTTCTTACAGATGCATTTGTATATATATGTGAATGGAAGTACTAGCTAAAAATCAAATGGCATATTTTCAACAAAGAGAGAGTTCACAAATTAAGGAATTGTGGCTGTGTTTTGAGTATAGTTTTTTTTGAGAGACTTTGAATTTTTTGTATGTTTATGTAAGACCAAACCAGAAAAAAATATTATTTGAAAGACAGGGAAACAAACTCATGGGCTCTTGGGAAACATGAGTATGTTTCAGTAGAAAGAATTTTGAATTTGTAGTCAAAGGATTGAATTCAGATCCTAGTTCTGCCTCTTGGTACCTGTATGAACTTAGATGAATCATATAAATTCTCTGGATCTCAATTTCCTTATCTATATAATGATGGGATTAGACTATATGGCTTTCTTGTCCCTTTCCTCTCTAGATGTATGATCCTATGAAAAAGGGCACATTTTTCTATCATTCAGCTCTGGAGAACCTTAGCATTATGTTTGTTCCTGTTTGCATGCAAAATTAACTTTTTATAGCTCAGTCTAAATACTTTAGCATGACAACAGTAAAAAAAAGAGCTACTAACAAACTGTTACCAGAGTCATTTTTTGAAATACTCATTTTTATATCACCTCTCATATCCAAGTAGTACTATTTATTCTACTTTTGTAACTTCTGACCCTTCTCTTTCTGTCTGCCATTACCCTTATATAGATCTCATTACTTTCTTCCTGGACCATTGCCATAGTCTCCTAAAAGGGATGATGACTGATTTTAGTGGTGATGAGAAAACGAAAATGCACGTAAATTTTATTCTAGGGACCTGGGTGGAATGAAAATGTTTATGCTGATACATATAATCAAGTCATAACATACGGTGACCGATTACTCTGATTTAATCATCTATCATAGTATAAACAGTCACAATTTTGCTGTTTTTCTCTTCTCGGGACATTGACTCATGTATATTCTATGCATTAAACATTTAATGATGTAATATTTAGAAAGTACTATGAAGTCAGGGATAATACATAGCCCATTTAAAAAATATTACCAATTCTAGCAGGGTTCTGAATTCAGAAGGTTCTCATTGTATGTGTTATTGTTGTCATTTGTAGAATTTCCAAATTACAGAGTTGGAAGGGAGCTCAGAACAATTTAAAAAGACTTATTGAACAAGAATGCCCCATATGACATCATCTAATCTTTGCTTGAAATTCTCAAACAAAAGGGATCTACTACTACTAGCCCATTGAAGTGCTTGGACAGGACTAATTGTTTTGCAAGGTTTTTTTTTTTTTTGACATTAATTGACATTTGTCTCTTTGCAACTTTTGCTCACTGATCCTAGTTCTGGGGCCAAGAAGAAAAAAACAATCTTTTTTTCCATATGATGACCCTTAAATACCTATCATATGCTCTTAAGTCTCTAGACTTATCCTTTTTCTAGGTTACCTGTCCCTAGTCTCTTCAACTTAGAGAATAATCTGGGGGCTTGTCCACTATCACAGTCAATATATGCCATAGATCTTCTCTGAGGATGCCTTTTTTGCATAATACCAGATTGCCCCTCTAAATTATTAGATGGCAAAATATGAGGCCCTATACCATCTTAGTTACTCTCCTTTGAATGATCTACAGTTTGTCAATCTCTTTCCCAAAATGTGGAACCCATAACTAAATATAGTACTTTAAAGTCTGACTAGGGCAGGTAAAGTTGGATCTGCATATACCAGTCCTCAATATCTGCTTCCTCTGCTCCTTTTACTCCGCTGATGAAGTGTGCTAAAGGAAATATTGAGGTTTGTAAAAAATAGACTCGAATACAGGACTACAATCCCCATGAGCCTTTGCTCCACTTCCCCAGAATGCCTTGTAATTTCACCTGGGCCGAGATCGAGAAGATATTTAAGTGGATTCAAAGGCTTTTGAAGGGGGTCTTTTGGACTTCCGTTTTGGAGCAGAGGCGTCTCTTCCATGATGTGAGGTTATTTTGTCTAGGCCTCTGGCCTAGGCACATGTTTCTTACTTGTATATTCTTAATCTTTAACCTTTAATAAACCTCTAAAAAATATAATACTCCTTGCAGAGAGAAACTAATTTCTGCCTCAGATGCCTCAGTCTCCCCATATTTCCTAAATTTTAATCTTTACAGGTTCTATTATAAATTTTTGTTACCTGATTTCAACAGGACCCTCCCTGCCAAAAGGAAATATTTTAATTCTTTCTTCTCTGATTCTTTTGTATTTCCCACTGTGGATATTACAAATCTTCTCTAAGTTTTCCAAAAGCATCTCTCTTCCATCTTCTTCATATAAAACTGTACCTCATATTCTACCAAGCAAGGCTATTTGCTATGATTCTCCCTTCTTCCTTATCATACCCCATTCTGTCCTATTTGACTCCAGTCTCTGATGAAGTAGTAGCTTTTCTCATCATCAATGTCAAACCCTCTTCTTGTGCCCTTTATCCCATCTTCTTCCATTCCCTTCTGAAAATTTCCCCTCTTTCCATAATCATTTCCCTTTTTTCAAGCTTCTTTTATTAATTTACTTTGTCCCTGTTACATAGGAATATGCCTAGTTCTCTTCTGTCTTAAACAAGGTCACTTGACTCTATTATGCTTTAAAGTTAATTATCCTGCTTCATCTCCCTTACACAGCAAAACTACAGAAAAAGCTATCTTTACTTGTCTTTGCTTCCTTCCCTTTAAGTGTATTCCCATTCCTTGCAATCTGGCTTTCATCATCATCATCATCATCATCATCATCATCATCACCACCACCACCATTATCATCATTATCATTACCATCATCACTAGCATTTATGTAGTGCTTAATATTTGCAGAATGATTTATCTTAACTCATTTCATCCTCACAACAACCCTGTACTATTATTATCCGTTTTTCACAGACTGGGAGAAGTTAAGAGATTTTCCCAGGATCACATAGCTATTAAGTGTCTGAGGCAGCATTTAAATTTGGATTTTGTTAATTCCACGTCCTGTACTCCAACCAGTACATTGCTTGGCTGCCTCATTACTCAACTGAACCTTCACTCTCCAAAATTATTAGTTATCTATTGATTGCCAAATCCGATGACCATTTACTATTCTTATCCTCATTGTCTCTGCAGCATTTGATGTGTTGATCCCCATTTTCTCCCGGTTATATCTTCTTCTGTTCTGGATTTTCCCATAACACTGGTCTTTCTTGCTTTCTCTTTTTGAGCATCTTTTGCTGTCCTCCAGCTGTGGATACAAGGCTCTCATCTCTTGTTTCCCTGTGTTCTTTTTCTTAGTGATTTCATCAACTTCCAAGCTGGAGGTAGGGACATGATGGAGACTGTCAGCTCCTTTCATGTCAGTTTCCTCCCAGAGCCCTATCAGCTACCTGATGTGGGGTTGGCATTGTCCATCTTCTCTCTCAAAGCTGGAAGCCAAAAGCACCTGAAAGGACTGCATAGTACAAAGAGACAGGAGAGATCTTGAAGAGCCTGGAGCTCTCTTCTACCCCACTGCTGCCAACTCTACCATGTGCCTCATGCAAATACAGGGCATTGACCTCCACCAATGAAGAGATACTATGGTAACAATGGGCTTTGGGGCTCCAATTACATGAGCTAATACTGAGTTAGCTTTTTTTTGACTGTTGAACCTCCTTATTGAAGCATATAAAGTTTAGGCTACACTAGATCTTCCAATTTTTTCCCCCAGCTGAACTGCTGCCAGCTAACCATATAGCACTGATTTGGCATTTGTGAAATTTGATTTTTTGAACCTAGCATAAGATTTTTTTACATGATCATGAAGTTAATAATATATGAGGAAGGGAACTCAAGAATCAAGGCAAGATGAATGGAGTTTGGTACAAATTTCAGGGATGGAGAATATCAAGTGGAAGTATTTAGGGATTTGTATCATGGGTTGGAAAAATGGCTAATAATAACAGAAGAAAGGTGAAAAGACTGTGAGGACAATGCAGTTTGCCCTTTTCTCCTTCTACCTCCAGTTTATTCTCCTACCTCCGGTTTATTCTCCTACCTCTGGTTAACTCTCCTTCCTTAGATTTCAGGAAAGTCCCTAGAGCCATGGAAAGTAAATAGGTTCTGTTTTTCAAGTCCAGATTCATTGCCATTGAATGTCCCAGAAACAGTTTAATAAAATTCTGGAAATTTTGCTAAAAATTAGCTTTTGCCAGGATGACTCTTGAGGTTACCCTGGCATAAGGTCTTTAGGTATTGTTCCTAAGGAACTTCTGGGATATGGGATCCTCAGCAGAATGAAGCCAAGAACTCACTGTGAAATATATCTTAAAAAAATAAAGACAATAAAAACCTCACCTTGTCTTAGAATTGATACCAGGTATTGGTTCCAAGGCTGAAAAACAGTAAGTGCTAGGGCCAGCAGTTCTCAACCTCTCAATTTGTAGCAATGAGAATACATAATGCATATCAGGTATTTACATTCTGAATCATAACTGTAGCAAAGTTACAGTTATGAAGTAGCCACCAAAATAATTTTTTGGTTTGGGGTCACTGCAATGTGAGGAACTGTATTGTGGGGTCACGGCATTAGAAAGCTTGAGAACCACTGTGCTAGGCAGTTGGGGTTAAATGACTTGCTCAGGAAATGTCCACCTAGTTGTCTGGATACCAATATTATAAGAAAGTCTTGTTCCATCCTACCCCTTGAAATGATGGAGAAGTAGACTTTATATCAAATTTAAAGAGGATTAGGAGAACCATGAATAGTTATATCTTTATGGAGTTTCTACAGGAGCTGAAGAAAGTTGAGGATTTACTTATAAAATGGAAAGACAACATGGTTTGGGCCCATGGTGGGAAACCTATTGCACACATGCCAGAAGCAGAGGAGGCACTTATAGCTCCCTCTGTGGACACACACACCATTGCCCTAGCACAGAGTCTGTCATAGTTCATTACTAGAAAGCCAGAGGGACCTGAGGCTGGGCTTCTCTTCTCCCCCTCATCTGAGGACATTTCTCACATCACCTGCCTCTTTAAAAGTTTTGCCATCACTGGTCTGGGCACTATGGTGTCAATTGGTCACTCAATAAGCATTTATTAAATGCTTAGTATTTTCCAGGCACTGTGCCATACTGCCTATCTTATCAATACCTTTTGAAGACCATTTCATCAATATCATTTGAAGAATAAATATGCTTTTAGAATGACATTCATTGTAAAGAAAGCAGATAAATCCATCCAGGGATGTGCTGGAGCCAATCTGAACCAGTTCTTGATATCTGATTGTTAAATTTTCAGGATGACCATTTACACTTCAGAAACTGGAACATGCTTGATATATTGATCAAGCTTGATATATTGATTTGTTGATTGTCTAGACATAAGGAAGTGATAGAGAAAATGTTAATACTACAGACTAAATTTCAAAGTGTGGCATGCATTTTCAGAGAACCAATTGTTAAATATTTACTGGAACAGTCCCAGACAAATCTATGTTCTCAAATGATATAAGAATTTTGAAATACTTACCATCATCCATGATTCCTATGGTAACTCCTTTTCCTGTGTACCCCAGCTCCCAGGCTTCAGCCACATTCAGATCAAGTCCTGGAGTTCCATCAGCTTGTCCAGTGTTGATCTGATATGTAAATTCAAAATCAGAACTTTATTTATTTTGTGTAGAGTCCTAAGAGTTTTTATTTTATATCTATTGTAATGGTGCTTTTATGTTCTTTTCTTCATTGTGGGCTCTGCATGTTTATTAAAAGATATTGTAAACTATGGGAGTGGAAACACCGAGAAAAAGCAACTGCCTGAATACAGAGGTTGAGGGGACATGACAGAGGAGAGACTCTAAATGAACACTAATGCAAATACTATCAACAAAGCAATGGGTTCAAATCAAGAAAACATCTAATGCCCAGTGGACTTACGCGTCGGCTATGGGGGGTGGGGGGAGGAAAAGAAAATGATCTATGTCTTTAACGAATAATGCTTGGAAATGATCAAATAAAATATATTAAAAAAAACAAAAAAAAAAGATATTGTATACTTAGGTATATGTCACATCCCACCAACTAACATACATGCCGTGAAGGCATATTTTATTTACCTTTGTATTTTTTTGCACATAGTAGCTACTTCAGAAATGAATTGCCACTGGGTAGAACAATGGACAGAATATTGGGTCTAGAGTAAGGAAGACCAGAGTTTCCTGAGTTCAAATCCAGCCTCAGTCACTTATTAGCTGTGCAATCCTGTGCAAGTCATTTGACCCTATTTGCCTCAATTTCTTCATCCATAAAGTAAAGTGGAGAAGTATTTGTCAAACCACTCCAGAATCTCTGCTAAGAAAACTCCAAATGGAACCATGAAGAGAGAGATGGGGTTGTAGACTCAAAAACAACAACCATTGGGGCAGGTGGGTAGCTCAGTGAATTGAGAGCCAGGCCTAGAGATGGGAAGTTCTAGGTTCAAATCTGGCCTCAGACACTTTCCAGCTGTGTGACCCTGGGCAAGTCACTTAACCCCCATTGCCTAACCCTTACCACTCTTCTGCCTTAGAACCAATACTCAGTATTGATTCCAAGATGGAAGGTAAAGGTTTTAAAAACAAATAAACAACAAAAACAACCACCACAACAAAAATGAATTATAGAATCAAATTTATAAATATGGAAGAGACCGTAAAGGCATTGAGTTCAACCCTTTTATAAATGAAGAAAATGGGGAGCATCATAGTTAAGTACCTTGCCCAAGGCCACACAGCTAGTGAGTGTCTAGGTGAGATTTGAACTTAGACTTTCCTGACTCCAAGACTAGTATCCTATTCATGAAAACACAGTGCAGGGGAGTGAAGGGAAGAAGAATTAAGAGTCCAGGATGAATCCTAGGTGGTAAACCTGAGTGACTAGAAGATAAGTTCCTTATTGGAAGTAGGTCAGTAGTACTGAATATACTTCACTACACCCAAAATCCATGATTAAATTGTTGTGGGTATTTTTTTTTTCACCCACGTACATTGCAATTTCTGTGAGACTTCGTAATAGTCTTTGAGGACAGATATAGCCAAAAAAAAACAAACCCAAAACAAAACAAAAACCCTTTTCATGTATCTACTTTGGTTATGAATCTTAACTAGGCTAGAGCTTGTATGATAGACAGATCAATCGCTAGGCCCAAGGGTCCAAGATCACTAGGCTTTTCTGGTTTCTAAGGATTGACCAGAACTTGTTCTTCACTGGTCCAGCCTTCAAAAAGGGACATTTCCATGCAAGATCATAATCACAGATTGAGCTGGAAGGAACCTTTGAGCCCATTGATTCCTCTCTTTTTATAGATAAGGAAGTTGTGGCCCAAAGAGATTTAGTGACTTGCCCAGGGTCACACAGCAAGTAAGTGTCTGAGGAAGGATTAGCAATCAGGTCTTCCAATATTCTATCCATTGTGCCTTATAGAATTCCTAAAATATTAATATCTAGCCAGCCAAATCAAATGAGGATGAAGAGAGAGTAGAGTCAGTTTGATTCTTTCTTTGCTGGTGACCAAGTCTGGTAGCCTAGCAGCTTATTTAAAGTCTAAGGTTATTCATTCTGGAGGAAAATTTGGAACCATGCCCAAAGGGTGCTAAAAGACTGTCTGCCCTTGATCCAGCCATAGCACTGCTGTATTTATACCCCAAAGAGATTATAAGGAAAAATACATGTATGAGAATATTCATAGCTGCACTCTTCGTGGTGGCAAAAAATTGGAAAATGAGGGGATGCCCATCAATTGGGGAATAGCTGAACAAATTGTGGTATATGTTGGTGATGGAATACTATTGTGCTAAAAGGAATAATAAAGTAGAGGAATTCCATGTGAACAATCTCCAGGAAGTGATGCAGAGAAAAAAGAGCAGAACCAGGAGAACATTGTACACAGAGACTGACACACTGTGGTACAACCAAATATAATGGACTTCTCCATTAGTGGCAATGCAGTGACCCCTAACAACTTAGAGGGACTTATGAGAAAGGACACTATCCACATTCAGAGGAAAAACTGTGGGAGTAGAAACACCGAAGAAAAACAACTACTTGATTACATGGGTCAAGGGGGATATGGTTGGGGATATCGACTCTAAATGAACATCCTAGTGCAGATATCAACAACATGGAAATAGTTTCTGATCAAGGACACATGTAATACCCAGTGGAATTGAGTGTTGGCTATGGGAAGGGGTGGGGAGAGGGGAGGGAGGGAAAAAATTTGATTCTTGTAACCAAGGAATAATGTTCTAAATTGACTAAATAAAATTTTCTTAAAAAAAGGTGAAAAAAAAGTCCAAGGTTATTGATTTACATTCTGGGCAGCCCATTTTTTTTTCTCTTGCCTCATTCCTTAGTTGCTATCTTAATGCAAAATTCAGGAAAGCAGCATGTATATTTAAAAAAATAAAGTAGCTCATTTCCCCTTAATGACCTGTCCTGCTGACTAGTATTAGAAACAACTAAACTTCTTTGAGAAAGTAATCCTACCCAGATGAATCCTAAAGGAATGCTGACATTCCTAAAAAAGATCTACTAATGAGGCAGACTGGTTTTCAGTGTCATAAACTACATGGAAGTTCAGTCCCATAGAATTTATTTCCTTCCAAACATTTCTAGATATCTGTTCACTTATTTGCCAACTTTTGATTGTACCCTTGTGATGTCATCAAATGCCTTTCCTTTTTGATTATATAGAGTCCTTCACTCTGCCTTCCTTTGCTCCTGGGAAATACTCTTCCTCACTTCTTCATGCATGCAAATTACCATAGGTTTGACACAAACAGGCATATGTACTAGCAGGCACCCATATATCTCTTTCTGCTCCTGAAAATTGACTTCAGAGATTTGTGTTTCCCTATGGGTACCATCTCTGGACTTGTGAAATAAGCACAGTTTGCCTGCTTCTGAGAAAAGTGAATTTGGAGGGAAAGATGCTTGGAATGAGAAGGAGTGGGCGCAGGCAGAGGGGACGGGCAGGAAGGAAAGCTGATCATTTCCAGAAGGTGATTAAATAAAGTCATCTGTATGCTTTACTAAATGCGTTTCTGGAAGTCTGCTGTAGGCTGCCATTCATCAGGAACAAAACTGGGGAGCATAGAAATAGATCGTGAGCTTAAGGATGCAAGAAGAAAAACTTTGTAAAACAATAACAAGAGGCTTACCAGGTACCACTGCTTTGTAAACAGGGGATCGTTCATGTTGATGTCAATTTCATTAATGTCTCTATACCCACGTTTTTTTCTGCCAAATCCTTCCTGCTGCAAAACCATCTTTACCTGAAATGACAATGTTGATACATTATGCAACAAAATATGAGATGAACATAAGAGCCAATCCATACTCACTTTGATTTGTTTTCCCAGGCCAAATTCCATCCATATATAATACCAAGCTTTCTTAATGGAATCCAAATTAATCTTATATAGGCTTTCATCCTAAGATTGCTTCTAGTGAACATTTATTATATTCATGGCAAACAAATAGGCCTTGGTGTTATCCTTGTAACATTTGTTGGGAGGTAAATGAATATATTCATAGTAATAATGATAAAGAGGTCAGGTTCAGTCCATGGTTCACATTGAGTGAAATAAAACAAAAGAAAAATATAGCTATAAAGAATTAGACCAAGTCATAGACTTAGGGGAAAGAGGATGGAAAACAGCATCTATCATTCT
This sequence comes from Monodelphis domestica, assembly GCF_027887165.1. NCBI lineage: Eukaryota > Metazoa > Chordata > Mammalia > Didelphimorphia > Didelphidae > Monodelphis > Monodelphis domestica. Next base: position 615,263,661 of record NC_077227.1, read on the forward strand.
TATGGAGGGTTAGCTAGCATTTACATTTGTTGACATAGTACTGCACCATCACAGTTTGGAAATCTGCCCAGAAAATTGCCTGGGAAGCTAGCAAGCTCTGAAGCAAAGCATCAGAATATATAAGTGAGGAGCCATCAAAGAGAATTTGATCAGTGATGGCATTATCTTCATAATGTCTGAACACTTAGATGTGGGACACACAGAAACCTGAATTGTAGGGCATGAATGGCATTCTTCTTTAGGGACTGACGCATTGAAATCTGACTTTGTTTATAACCACTCAACTACAGCAATTGCAACAGAACCTTATTTCAGACAAGATACCACGATTTAATAGTAGTAATAGCTATTTCAATGCCCCGAAGCAAGAATGAGTCTCTGAGGAAAATGGAGGTGCATTGACAAGAAGGGAATATAGGAACTAGGGGTATGCTGGAACCAATTTTAACTGATTCATGTAAGCCAATTGTTAAATTTTCAGCTTGAGCTTTATATCACTGAATTGGCAAGTACCTTAAAGCAAGGCTTGAGTTATTATTTTGTTGACTGACTAGACTTAGGAAGTGATGTAGAGAATAGTAATGATGTGAATTAAAACTTAAAATATGTTCTCAGTATGTTTTTTTTTTTCTCCTGGTGAGCTGGTTGTTAAAAATTTACCAGCATACCTCTAGGAGGAACCTACTTGGAAAGTTACTCTGGAATGGTGTGAGGACAAGCAGGAAAGAGAAATATATGAAAATGTTCCAAAATGCTTGAATAAAAATAAAATTATTTTTATTAAATCTTATTTATTAAATACCCATTATGTACAAGATATTGCACCAGGTACTGAGGATACAAAGATTTATTCTTTCTGGTAAACTATGCCACTTTGAATGTAGGCCAAGATTGAATTGGCTTTCTTGCTTGCTATAATCACATTATTGACTTATATTGAGCTTGGATCCCCCAGATCTTTTTCAGCTTTTTTAAAACCTCCAGATCTTTTTTTTTTTTTTTTTTTTTTTTTAATATATTTTATTTGATCATTTCCAAGCATTATTCGTTAAAGACATAGATCATTTTCTTTTCCTCCCCCCACCCCCCATAGCCGACGCGTAAGTCCACTGGGCATTAGATGTTTTCTTGATTTGAACCCATTGCTTTGTTGTTAGTATTTGCATTAGAGTGTTCATTTAAGGTCTATCCTCTGTCATGTCCCCTCAACCTCTGTATTCAGGCAGTTGCTTTTTCTCGGTGTTTCCACTCCCATAGTTTATCCTTTGCTTATGAATGGTGTTTTTTTTTTCTCCTGGATCCCTGAAAGTTGTTCAGGGACATTACACCGCCCCTAATGGAGAAGTCCATTACGTTTGATTATACCACAGTGTATTAGTCTCTGTGTACAATGTTCTCCTGGTTCTGCTCCTCTCGCTCTGCATCACTTCCTGGAGGTTGTTCCAGTCTCCATGGAACTTCTCCACTTTATTATTCCTTTGAGCACAATAGTACTCCATCACCAACATATACCACAGTTTGTTCAGCCATTCCCCAATTGATGGGCATCCCCTCGTTTTCCAGTTTTGGGCCACCACAAAGAGCGCAGCTATGAATATTTTTGTACAAGTCTTTGTGTCCATTATCTCTTTGGGGTACAGACCCAGCAGTGCTATGGCTGGGTCAAAGGGTAGATATTCTTTTGTCGCCCTTTGGGCATAGTTCCAAATTGCCCTCCAGAATGGTTGGATCAGTTCACAGCTCCACCAGCAATGAATTAATGTCCCTACTTTGCCACATCCCCTCCAGCATTCATTACTTTCCTTTGCTGTTATGTTAGCCAATCTGCTAGGTGTGAGGTGATACCTCAGAGTTGTTTTGATTTGCATCTCTCTGATTATAAGAGATGTAGAACACTTCTTCATGTGCTTGTTAATAGTTTTGATTTCTTTATCTGAGAACTGCCTATCCATTTCCCTTGCCCATTTATCAATTGGAGAATGGCTTGATTTTTTGTACAATTGATTTAGCTCATTATAAATATGAGTAATTAAACCTTTGTCAGAGGTTTCTATGAAGATTTTTTCCCAATTTGTTGTTTTCCTTCTGATTTTAGTTATATTGGTTTTGTTTGTACAAAAGCTTTTTAGTTTGATGTAGTCAAAATTATTTATTTTACATTTTGTGATTCTTTCTATATCTTGCTTGGTTTTAAAGCCTTTCCCCTCCCAAAGGTCTGACATGTATACTATTCTGTGTTTACCCAATTTACTTATGGTTTCCTTCTTTATGTTTAAGTCACTCACCCATTTTGAATTTATCTTGGTGTAGGGTGTGAGGTGTTGATCTATTCCTAGTCTCTCCCACACTGTCTTCCAATTTTCCCAGCAGTTTTTATCGAATAGTGGATTTTTGTCCCAAAAGCTGGGATCTTTGGGTTTATCGTATACTGTCTTGCTGAGGTCGTTTTCCCCCAGTCTATTCCACTGATCTTCCTTTCTGTCTCTTAGCCAGTACCAAATTGTTTTGATGACTGCTGCTTTGTAATATAGTTTGAGGTCTGGGACTGCAAGGCCCCCATCATATGTGTTTTTTTTCATTATTTCCCTGGATATCCTTGATCTTTTGTTCTTCCAAATGAACTTTGTTATGGTTTTTTCTAAATCAGTGAAGAAGTATTTTGGTAGTTCAATGGGTATGGCACTAAATAGATAAATAAGTTTGGGTAGGATGGTCATTTTTATTATATTGGCTCGTCCTATCCATGAGCAGTTAATGTTTTTCCAATTATTCAAGTCTAGTTTTAGTTGTGTGGCGAGTGTTTTGTAGTTGTGTTCATATAGTTCCTGTGTTTGTCTTGGGAGATAGATTCCTAGGTATTTTATTTTGTCTAAGGTGATTTTGAATGGGATTTCTCTTTCTAGTTCTTGCTGCTGAGCTGTGTTGGAGATATATAGAAAAGCTGATGATTTATGTGGGTTCATTTTGTATCCTGCAACTTTGCTAAAGTTGTTGATTATTTCAATTAGCTTTTTGGTTGAATCTCTAGGATTCTTTAAGTAGACCATCATGTCATCCGCAAAGAGTGATAACTTGGTCTCCTCCTTGCCTATTCTGATGCCTTCAATTTCTTTATCTTCTCTAATTGCTACTGCTAGTGTTTCTAGTACAATGTCAAATAGTAGAGGTGATAATGGGCATCCTTGTTTCACTCCTGATCTTATTGGGAATGCATCTAGTTTATCCCCATTGCAGATGATATTAGCTGTTGGTTTTAGATATATACTGTTTATTATTTTTAGGAATGACCCTTCTATTCCTATGCTTTCTAGTGTTTTTAATAGGAATGGGTGTTGTATTTTATCAAAGGCTTTTTCTGCATCTATTGAGATAATCATGTGGTTCTTGCTAGTTTGCTTGTTGATGTGGTCAATTATGTGGATGGTTTTCCTAATGTTGAACCAGCCCTGCATCCCTGGTATGAATCCTACTTGATCATGGTGAATGATCCTTCTGATCACTTGCTGGAGTCTTTTTGCTAGTATCCTATTTAAAATTTTTGCATCTATATTCATTAGGGAGATTGGTCTATAGTTTTCTTTCTCTGTTTTTGACCTGCCTGGTTTTGGAATCAGTACCATGTTTGTGTCGTAAAAGGAGTTTGGTAGAACTCCCTCTTTGCTTATTATGTCAAATAGTTTGTATAGTATTGGGGTTAACTGTTCTCTGAATGTTTGATAGAATTCACAGGTGAATCCATCAGGCCCTGGGGATTTTTTCTTAGGAAGTTCTTTGATGGCTTGATGGATTTCAATTTCTGATATGGGATTATTTAAGAATTCTATTTCCTCTTCTGTTAGTCTAGGCAGTTTGTATTTTTGTATATATTCATCCATTTCTCCTAAATTGGTGTATTTATTGCCATATAATTGGGCAAAGTAATTTCTAATGATTGCCTTAATTTCCTCCTCATTGGAGGTGCTGTCCCCCTTTTCATCTTTAATGCTGTGAATTTGCTTTTCTTCCTTCCTTTTTTTAATTAGATTGACCAGTACTTTGTCTATTTTGTTTGTTTTTTCAAAGTACCAGCTTCTTGTCTTATTTATTAAATCAATAGTTCTATCACTTTCGATTTTATTAATTTCTCCCTTAATTTTTAGGATTTCTAATTTGGTTTTCTGCTGGGGGTTTTTAATTTGATCGCTTTCGAGTTTTTTCAATTGCATTTCCAATTGATTGATCTCTGCTCTCCCTTGTTTGTTAATATGAGCTTTCAGGGATATGAATTTGCCTCTGATTACCGCTTTGGCTGCATCCCAAAAGGTTTGAAAGGATGTTTCGCCATTGTCATTTTCCTTGATGAAATTATTAATTGTTTCTATGATTTCTTCTTTAGCTAAACGGTTTTGGAGTATCATATTGTTTAATTTCCAATTGGTTTTAGATTTGGTTTTCCATGTACCATTACTAATCATTATTTTTATTGCCTTGTGATCTGAGAAGGCTGCATTCATTATTTCTGCTTTTTTGCATTTGTGTGCTATGTTTCTGTGACCTAATGTATGGTCAATTTTTGTGAATGTGCCATGTGGTGCTGAGAAGAAGGTGTATTCCTTTTTATCCCTATTTATTTTTCTCCATATGTCTATTAATTCTAATTTTTCTAAGATTTCATTCACTTCTTTTACCTCTTTCTTATTTATTTTTTGATTTGATTTGTCTAAATTTGATAATGGTTGGTTTAAGTCTCCCACTAGTATGGTTTTATTGTCTATTTCTTCCTTCAATTCTCCTAGTTTCTCCATTAGAAATTTGGGTGCTATATTATTTGGTGCATACATGTTGATTAATGATATTTCCTCATTGTCTAGAGTCCCTTTTAACAAAATATAATTACCTTCCCTATCCCTTTTGATCAGGTCTATTTTTGCATTGGCTTTATCAGATATCATGATTGCCACTCCTGCCTTCTTTCTATCAGTTGAGGCCCAGAAGGTCTTACTCCATCCTTTAATTCTGACCTTGTGGGTGTCAACCCGCCTCATGTGTGTTTCTTGAAGACAACATATGGTAGGGTTTTGGATTCTAATCCATTCAGCTATTCGTCTACGTTTTATGGGTGAGTTCATCCCATTCACGTTCAAAGTTATGATTGTCATTTGTGGACTCCCTGGCATTTTGATTGCCTTCCCTAATTCTAACCTTTTCTTCTTCGGCTCTACCTTTTAGTCCAGTGATTTACTTTGAATCAGTCCCCCTTGTCCCCTCCCTTGATGTTTCCCTTTTTAGTCCCTCCCTTTTTGTTCCCTCCCCCTCCCCCCTCTCTTTCCCTCCCTTTTTGTTCTCCCTCTCCCCCTCCCCCCCCTTGGTTTTCCCTTCTCCTTACCCTTGTTGGGTAAGATAGAATTCAAGATCCCAATGGATCTGGATGTTTTTCCCTCTCAGAGTTGATTTCCCTGAGATTGAGGTTTAAGTAAACCCCCCCCCTCTCTTCCTCTCCTTCTTATAGGAGTTTTCTTCCCCTCCCCTTCCCCTGTGAATCTTTGTGTGAGAACCATTATTCTATTTGGTCTTTCTTTACCCCCTATTTATACATTACATTTTCCCCACATATTAGTATACATAGATTGATATAAATGTAGTCTTTATAGAAGAGAGTTTGAGTAAAAGAAGATAACATTTTTCCCCTTTCCTTAATATTTACCTTTTCAGGTATTCCTTGCTCTTTGATTTTCGGTATCAAACTTTCCACAGAGCTCTGGTCTTTTCTTTGCAAAAAGTTGGAAGTTTTCTATTTTGTTGAATGCCCATACTTTCCCTTGGAAGTATATAGTCAGTTTTGCTGGGTAGCTGATTCTTGGTTGGAGACCCAGCTCTCTTGCCTTTCTGAAGATCATGTTCCATGCCTTACGATCATTCAGCGTAGAACTTGCAAGGTCTTGTGTGACCCTGATTGGCATTCCTTTATATCTAAATTGTCTTTTTCTGGCTTCCTGTAGGATTTTTTCTTTTGTTTGATAGCTTTGGAATTTGGCAATTACATTCCTGGGAGTTGTCTTTTGGGGGTTTAGTGTAGAAGGTGTTCTGTGAGCTCTGTCAGTGGCTGTATTGCCCCCTTGTTCTAGAATCTCTGGGCAATTTTCTTTGATTATATCTTGTATCACCATGTCCAGTTTGGTGTTTATTTCTGGCTTTTCTGGGAGTCCAATTATTCTTAAATTTTCTCTTCTCCCCCTGTTTTCCAGATCTATCACCTTGTCGGTGAGATATTTTATGTTCTCTTCTAATTTCTTGGTGTTTTGGCTTTGCTTTATTAGTTCTTGCTTTAAAGCCTGGTTTTCTTTTACAGTTTGGTCAAACTGGTTTTGTAGATGCGTGAATTTCTTTTGCATCATTTCCCACTTTTCCTCCCAGAGGGCTTCCATCTTTTTGGTCCTTTCTGATTCAAATTCTTCATAGGTTTGTGGAGAGTTTCTGTTTCCTTTGGAAGATTTTGGAGAATTTTCTTGTATATCTTCTTCTATCTGCTCTGTATTTTGTATTTTGGCTCCATAGAATGTGTCCAGAGTCGCCCCTTTCTTCTTATTTTTCTTGGTATTTTGGGGCTTCTGTGCTTCTGTGGAGTTTGTCATCTCTGAACGTGGAGGATTGGCTTTTCTTGTCTTTGTCTGGTGATCAGAGGCTTTAGTCCTGGGCAGATGGTTCTATGACTTTCCCTGGGTTAAACTGAATATGCCTCACTGGAACTGGAATGGAAGGGTCGGACCACGAGGCCACACTCTCCCCCTGGCTCGATTTCCGGAAGTTGCCTTCAGAATCCCTGGCCGTGAGGCTGTTTCGTCGGCCTGCGGGGGGATGGGCTGCCGCTTCCCCAAGCTCCGAGAGCACAGACTTTCACTGAGACTTGGATAGCAGGATCCAGCCCGTGAGGCTGTCTTGCCCGCCCTGAGGGTTGCTGTTGTTTTGACCAGCTCTCTGCAGCGGAGGCCCCAGGCAGTAACTTTCACCCGGACCGACCGGCTCTTTGCAGCGGAAGCCCCAGGCAGTAACTTTCACCCGGACTGGGACTTGGGTAGAAGACCCTGAGGGTTGTTGTTCCTCAGACCCTGCTCTCTGAGCCCGGCGCGGCTGCCGCTTCCGGGAGCCTTGGACTCTGCGCTCCTACCCCTGAGGTCCGAGGGATCTCGGGTTCTGGCTTTTAAGGGGAGCCGTACCTTTTGAACCGGGTCCAGGTCCAGGAGGAGGGTTCCCAGGGTCTGTGCTGTTGATCGTTTTGAATTTCGGCGCCTTAGGAGCTTCTAGTTTGAGATCGGTCGGGAAGGGTTTTCCGGAGATCTGAACTTCAGCTTTCTCTAAGCCGCCATCTTAACCGGAAGTCCCTCCAGATCTTTTAATACTAAACTATGTCCCCAATCTTGTACTTGTGAATTCTATTTGTTCAATCCGATTAAGCATGCCATCTCTATCTTTGCCCAGGTCATTTAAAAATTAAATTAATTTTTTTTTCAGTTATAAATAGAAACAACTTTTGACTATTGTTTTCAGATATATTAGGATTCAGATTTCCCCCCTCTTTTGGTAGTAAATAGTCTGTTAGAGGTTATGCCAGTGTTTTCATGCAATTCATATATCCATATTGTTCATGTCATGATAGGAGACACATAGCACACATACAATAAGACACTCATGAAGGAAATAAAGTGGAAGATGGAGTGCTTTGATCCACAATTGGACTCCAATAATTCCTTCTTTGGATAGCTGTGGATAGATAGCATTTTTCATCATGTGTCTGCCCAGGTCATTTATACAGTCAACTCTGGAAAAACCCCTCTGATGTAGAGGATGGGTCTCAAATTCATGCTGTACAGAGGAGTTGAAGGTACAGGGAATATTTGGCATAGAAAAAAGAAGATTTAGGGGAGAAATTATTGCTGTTTTCAAGTATATGAAGGGTTGTCTTGTGGAAAAAGGGATTAGAATCGTTTCATCACAGGAAGCAAAATTGGAAGTGATAGGTGGAAATTGCAAAGAAATAAATTTAGATTTGATGTAAAAAAAATTTCCTAAAAATTGTGGCCTGCCTTGGGTAGTTGTAGATTAGTTTTCTGTATTGGTATAATAGACTGCTTGGGATTTTTGACAATTTTAGAAATGGTCCCTTATAATAGAGGTATTAAATTCAAGCACCAACAGAACATTCTAAGTATAACCAGAATCAGATTAAAATGTAATTAGGAAACATAGATAATATCAATTAGTGATTTCCTAAGTATTGTATTTTTATTTATTTATTTTTTAATTGGACAATACTGCTTATAACAGTCATATTCCAAGACTCACTTTCTAGAGTCTATATTTAGGGAGGGTGTCCAGGCCAACCATTTCTTCCTTTATCACCAGGCTGCTCCACTCTGGACTTCTCCATCGTGATCTGCCCTGGGTATCTTTCCCACCTTTCTTTCTTCTTTCTCTCCTTTTTCAGTTCTTTCCACTTTTTAGCTTTCTTTTATGTGTTGTCTTCCTTTTTAGAGTATAAGCTCCTTGAGGGCAGGGGCTGTCTTTTTTTTGTGTGTGTGTGTGTGTATTTTTTCCCAGATTTGGCATTGTGCTGACACATACATCTTGTTTGTTGTTGTTTAGTCTTGTCCCACTCTTTGTGCCACATTTGGGGTTTTCTTGGCAAAGATGCTGGAATATCTTTGGTTTGCCATTTCCTACTCTAGCTCATTTTACAGATGTGGAAACTGAGGCCAATACCATTCAATGACTTACCCAGAGTCACAGAGCTAGTAAGTATTTGAAGCTGGATTTGAACTCATGAAGATGAGTCTTTCTGGCTCCTGGCCTGGCACTAACTCCACTGTACCACCTGCCCAGCTGTTCCCATAAGAATGCTAATTCTCTACCCCTTACCTCTAAAGGTCTTTTTTTTTCCTTTCCTCATTTCACTCTTCTAATACTAACCTTTCATGTACCCTGCTTTGCATTCTTATGTACAATTACCATTTAGTATTTTACCAGGGGACTAATTTAATCAAAGCTTCCCACTCTAAAACTAATATAGCCTATGTAAAGTTAACCTTAGCATTTGCTTTTCAGAATGCCTCCCTTATCCATGGCCATTGGACTAATTGCTTAGATTAACAAGACTTTTGAGAGGTGGAGAGTATCTATTATTATGGAAGGTTTCATTAACAATAGAGCAAAGGAACACTGTAATTCAGAGTCATTTTTAAACCTTAACACAAAATATGCTAAAAAACAGCCACATAAACAAACATATTGAGGAATCAACAGCAGCATTCCATTTGCACTTAATTACATTTGGTATTTTTACAGAGAGTGGGAGGGGAAAATGGTCATTGGAGATGCTGAAATAGTATTTACTCATGACAAGATGGGAAGAGAGAAATTATCTCCAATGATGTCTTTGTATACAAGAGGCACTTTTGCTTCTCTCTTGGCTTTTCCTATACACACTTGTCATCAGAAAAAGACAAAAAACAAGATACCTTAATGTGCTTATTGAGAGTCCAAACCACTCCCCATCAGTACCGTAACATATCCTCATTCCACCCCTGACTGCCACTTGGGATCCATTAAATAGTTATTACAATAACGGCACAAGGGAAAAGCAGAAATCAAGCTGAAATAGTGGGGGGAAAAAAGAAAAAGAAAGAATCCTGTGTTCCTGTATGTGCCTGTTGTTGATTCTAAAGTGGAAAACCATTGAAGGAAATTGTAAAAACTGGCAAATCCAATAGAAGTTGAGAATCTCTGCTCTTTGTGAGGTACAGGCTGTTGGACTCCTTAGAACTTAACATAATGCCTTGTACCCTGTAAATGTTTACTGAAATAAATTGAATTGTTCAATTGTTTTTTGTCCTGTCTGATTCTGTGTCTCCAATTGGGGTTTTCTTGGCAAAGATACTGGAATGGCTTGCTATTGTTTGTCACCTTCTGTATTACAGTAGATTCTAAGTATCCCTTTCAAAGCAGAAAAATGGTAAGGACTAGGCAATTGGGTTAAGTAACTTGCCTAGGAAGTAGCTGAGGCCAGATTTGAACTGAAGATTTTTCATCTTCAGGCCTGGCTCTCTATTCACTGATTAACTGTCCTGGTCATTGCTTTTTCCAGCTCATTTTATTGATAAGGAAACAGGGTTAAGTGACTTGCTCAGGGTCATACAGCTAGTGAGCATCTGAGGTCAGATTTGAACTCATCAAGGTGAATCTTCCTGAAGCCTGGTCCAGCACTCTAGCTACTGTATGATCTAGCTGCCCATTAAATTGAATTGAATCTGCTTCATGGGAAGATCTATTCTTTGATCTCAATTTTCATCATTTCTTCACATTGAGTTGAAAAAGGGGGAAAACAAGTGCTGAGGCTTTGTCAAAGTTTCTAAGGACCATGGATTTAATATTTAATAAACACCTCTTTGTCTGCTTTGTGAATCACTGAGACATTATGGATTGAACACGCTTTCAGAAAAGAACAAAAGAACGCAGATGTCAGATTGTTAGACAATGTCATCCTCAAAACATCCACAGATGGCCTTGATGATAGTCCAGGAAGATGGGAAAAGCCACTGAGGCTTGAGTCAGAATACACTTTGTCCACCTGCCTCCTTTTCATTGTTTTTATTACTCTCCTAGGGAATAGGAAGAACAAGACTTATTCTGATGTGTTCACCTGCAAAAATATAGGGGACCGTTGTTGTCGTTTGTCCTTCATTTTCAAAGAGGACCAATGACATCACAGAGACTTCACTTGTGTGCAAATTGTATTTAAGTGAGGCAAAAGGCAAAGTATTATTCTCTCTTTACTCCTGAAAATGAATGGAATATATTCTGACAGAAGGCCAGCTGGAGAACTTTATACTCATAATCTGAAGGTGGGATAGAGGGATGGGGAGGAAAATAGACAGTTTAGGCATAATTTTAGTAGCAAAAATAAGGATGCACAATAATTTCTTTATGGACATGGATTTTCACCTTGGTAGTAGCAAAAAGGGTTGTTAAGTTTTAGGACTTTTTTGGAAAAAAGTGGGATGGCAGCTATTTGCAGCATGTCCTTTAACACTATGTTTCCAAAGCAGACCCCTGGGTCATTTTGACCCACTCTCCTTCCTTGATCAGCTAATGAAAAACCAACTCATTTAAACTAGTAAGCAAGAAAGACCCACCAGCCCTCATTTCTGTCTTTGTCCTGAAAACAGAAATCCAGTCAGCAAGACCATATTGTTTTTTCTCTTCTTGTAATATTGTATTATCTTGAGTACAAATGGAACTCAGCATATTAAAAACAGAGGCACTGGAGGGGTCCTGATGAGTGCTGGGCGGTCTCATAGGTTATGAGGGCCAGCCATTGGATTCTGGAAGATAAAGGTAGTTGCAGCTCACATATTTCCCTGCCAATTTAATCTAGCTCAGGCTTAGGGCACTGGCTCCAGGAAACAGCCACTGAAATGAGGCTTAGAAGCAGTGAGACCTGGAGAAAGTGATTAATGAAAGGTGCCAAGGCCAACCTCTGGGCTTCAGGAGGCTAAGAGTCAGTGGAGTGTCCCAATTTCCATGCTGAACTGTCTAGTGCATTTTTTTGTTTTTGTTTTTTGGATAGCTCAGTTACAGATGACAGATCTCACCATCAAAAGATACAAAATTAAACTATGATTACAGTTGAATACACAGTATTGATTTGTTCTTATCATATTCATAATGACAGAAACTCAACAACTTTCTTTCCTATTTTGCAAGTATGAATAAAATGAATTGTGAATTGGAGAGATTGCTAGAATTGTTTGACTGACTCTCAGTGACCATAATATTAGCAAATTGCTGGCTTCTAAAGCTGTACATACAAGCTATACACAGAGAAGAATCAGCCCCATTAGGATGGGATTGAAAGAAATCTTTCAATGGGAGAACTTTTTTTGAGTCAACTGGGCATGAGGAAGAGTTGGCATACATAGTCAAAGTGAGATATAATTTGTCAAAGGAGAAATCCAGGCAAAGTGCTCTAGGGAATCTGAAGAAATGAGGGATAACTTTCATCAGAAGGAATTCCAGAAGGCTTTATGAAGGAGGTGTTGCTTTAGCTGCATGGAATTCTGAGGGAGTACCTTCTGGGTGTGGGGATTGTCTGTGTGAATGCAGTGAAACCAGGGAAAGAAAGCAGGAGAGTAGTGAGAAAGGCAGTGCCTGGGATGTAGCATTCATGAAGCATTCATGAAGTGGAGTAATGGGAAATAAATTTAGAAAATTATCAGGTTGGGGCCAGATTTCAAATCTTACAAACCTCAAAATGCCACATACAATCTAGCTATTATCATTATTTTTTATTTTCATTTTTAATTAATTAATTATCTTTAAGACCCTTACCTTCAATACAACACTGTGTATTGGTTCCAAGGCAGAAGAGTGGTTAAGGCTAGGCAATGGGGGTTAAGTGATTTGCCCAGGGTCACACAGCTGGGAAGTACCTAAGGCCAGATTTGAACCTAGGACCTCCCATCTGTAGGGCTGTCTCTCAATCCATTGAGTTACCTACCCATCTGCTCCATAGCTATTATCATTATTAATGATTATGATGACAAAATTGCTAATCTCACAGTTGCTCCACAGGTAAAATGGTTATGGGGGTGGGGATGGGGATGGGGGTTAAGATTTATAAAGTCATGACAAAATCCCTTCATACTTATCCTGGTATTTAAGGGAAGAGAAATAGAAGTGTAATAGAAAGGAAGAGATTAGGAAAAGAAAAAAATGGGGAAGAAGGAAGGGAGGATGAAAGAAAAAGAGAATGGGAGAAAGGGAGGAAGGAAAAAGGAAGGAAAGGAAGGAAAGAGTATTCAGCTTTTGCTTTTGTGCCAACTCCTATGATGGGATACAGAAACAAAGGCAAAAGATAATCTTTGTGCTTGAGGAGTTTACATTTTAATGGCAAGAGATAACACATTGGGAGTGGAGGCTGAGCATTCTGGACTGGGGGAATTTTTGGTTTGAAGAATTATTAGGTGGATGAGTGAAGCCACAGGGCAGTAGATTAACATGCCCTTTCCTAGAGTAATAGCACTATTGATTTGATTATTGTTTCAGAATCGGAAAAGAGGGACATGATATATATGTCTACAGCTAGGAAGCTGGTGAGAAGATGGCTTGATAAAGTATGACCAAGGCTGAATTAGTGGACCCTGGAAGACAGTAACCAATTAGACCAGAGGAGATCCAGGCAGGCAAGGGGTTCAAAGGATAAAGGGTTAAGTCCTTAAGGCATGGTGTCTAGTTCTGGAGGTAAGAGTTGTTGAGAAGATGATTGGGGAATAGAGGAAAGCATGGCTGGATTTGGAGTCAGAAGATCCAAGTTCAAATGTTGGCTATGCTAGACAATTAGGCAACAAGCACAGGTTGCATAAATCCCAGAGCCTTTAAGTGTGAGACTCTCTCCTCATCAGTGGTTAATCAGTGTACTGCACCTGAAGGAGGGGTAGAAGCCCGGTTGGTGAGAACAGGAGAGAAGAGAGCACCTGGCTCTTCCAGTCTCCGAGAGCTCTCCAGTCTCTTTTGGCTTTGGGTACCCTCTGGCTTTCGACTTCTAAAGAAGATGGACAATGCAAGCAACCTCACTTCAGGGTACTCAAAGGGGAGGAAAAGCCAACATATCAGAGGTGCTAGCTTTCTCCATCATGTCCTATCCTCAATCTACTACACTAGAAACTTCAAGGAATATCCCCTTGAGTGAGATCTTTCTCTTGGTTGAACCTAGTGTCCATGCTAACAATGGGAGCTACATTGTCTAGTCCATATTTTCATGTGTACTATCAACTTGGATAAATGGGTTTCTTGGATACTCCTATATACTAGAATTCATTGTAGAACTGGCATTTGATGGGAAGAGAGTCAAGATTTAGACATAATGTTTAGGGTTATGCTTTTGCCATTAGTGAATAGTGATCACAACTATAGCCTGAACCTAAAACCACATCTCCCAGACAAATAATATTTATGGGTGCAAATAGACATAATAATTCTAGTCCAGTACCCCCTTCTTAGGAAGAGTGAGACAAGTTCTTTAGCATCAACTGCCTTTTTCCTCTTTTGCCAACAATTAAAGTCTCCCTTGGAGAAAAATGGGGTGAGAAGAGACTAGAGATATTTATCTTGTCTTTTTTTTTTAAACTGTTAGCTTCCATCTTAGAATCAATAGTTTGTATTGATTCCAAGTCAGAAGAGTGGTAAGGGCTAGGCAATGAGGGTTAAGTGACTTGCCCAGGGTCACACAACTAGGAAATATCTAAGGTCAAGTTTGAACATAGGACCTCCTGTCTCTAGGCCTGTCTCTCAATCCACTGAGCCACCTAGATGCCCTGCTCTTGTCTTTTTTTCAAGTCACCCAACACCGCCGCCGCCAAGCTATATGTGAGGGACAGACTTTGCTAAACATAAATTAAGTGTTTAATATATGTCAAGTATTGTGCTAAGCCCGGTTAATACAAAGAACACATTCCCTCCTCTAAAGGAACTTACATTTAATGGAGAACACAACTCACAGATAATTATGTACAAACAATATAAATAACAGTAATAATTGCTAACATGTACATAGCACTTTGTTTTGCAAAATTCATTATATATGTTCTCATTGGATCAGATATATACAATGTAAATGGAAGCTAATCTAATAAGAAAGAAGCAGTAATGGAGGGGAATGGAAAGAACCTGATATTTGTGTGCTGTGATAGGAGGGTACCAGAAAATCTATCCTATGCAGAACACCTTCTTCCAACTGTCAAAAATAGTACCTTTAAAGATTTTTTTCCTGTGGCTTAAGTAATTTTTTTTTGTCAAACATGTATTTAAAAATATAATCCTTGCCCGGGTAGTGGCATGCATGTTATTAATCAATTAATCAGTCAATAAACCTTTACTGGGCACCCACTATGTACCAGGCACTATACAAATGACTGAGGATATGAATACAAAAGTGAGACTACTCTACTTTCAAAGAACTTATATTCCATTTGGGGGATATAACAGGTTTATTAGGTTAAGTCCATTTAGGAAATATACAAAATAAATACACAGTCATTAGGGGTCACTCAGAGAGGAGCCATGAAGAATGTGACACTGGAATTGAACCTTGAGGGGATCAAGGGTTCCTAGGGTGAGGTGGGTTCTAATTTTGTGAGGCAATCCATATAGACATGGAGTGGGAGATGGGTGCAGGAGGAGCAACAGATGGGCCAGTTTGACTTAAACATCAAGGATGTGAAAGAGAACAATTTCACCTGGAAATATAGGTTAGAGCTAGAATATAGAAAACTTTAAATGCTAAATGGAGGTATTTCTCTTTTATCCTAAGAGCAAAGAAAAATTACTGAAGCTTTTTAAGAGAGTGACACAGATCCATGCAATCAGTTTGGCAACTGTGTAGAAGATCAATTGTAGAAGAAAGGGTAGATGTAGTGAGACTAATTAACAGGATGTTGTAATAGTCTAACAAGATGAAGGAGATCTTGAATCTTTGGGTTGTGGAAAAGGAGAAAGATTTAAGACACATTGAGGAAGTGGAACTGACAAGTTTTGGCAACTGATTGGATATGGGGTTGTGAGAGTCAAAATGACTGTTCCTTTTTGAACCTGGGAATCTGGAAGATTGGCAGGGCCATCTGAAGAATAAGGGAAGTTAGGAGAGGGGCTTGGTTTAGGGGAAAAGGTAGTGAGTTCTGTTTTGGACATGTTGAATTTGAAATAATTATATTTTATATAAAAGTATATAATGTAGTAAAAATATAAATTTATATAAAATATAATTATGTCTCTATATGAACACATATACATATGTATAATTATAAATATAATTTATATTTTATATAAATATTTATAGTTTATGTTATATATTTGTGATAATTTTATGTAATATATATTTTATATATAATACATCTATACATATCCATATACATATAGATACATATATGTGTGTCATTTGAATAGATGAGAATTAAAAATATGAGAGTTGATGAGGCTACATTGAGAGTGCAGAGAAGAACCTGGACAGAGCCTTGCAAGCATATGGTCTGCAAAGTAGACCAGGAAGAAATAATCTGAACAGTTAGAGAGAAAACTATGAAAAAGCAATGTCAAAATACAACTAATATCTTAGTAGAAATTAGTTGGTCAGATTTCTTTAGTTTGGTTGAATTCAATAATTATTTAAGAGAATGCAAAAAGAAACAATCTGACCTCAAAGAGTTTACATTTTTGTAGCCTAACATTATGCTCCCTTTCTTTCCTTATTCATTTTGAGATTAGGGGACATGAAGAAATGGCAATAAAGGGATAATTGAAGTAGGAACAAATTAAGAAATGATTAAATACAAAATATTTATTAGTATTTTCTATATGTGAAACAGTGTGTGAGCAATGAGGAAACAGAGTCCTTGTCCTCAAGAAGCTTATATTCCAATAGGCAAAGACCAAAAATAAAGGTAGTCATGGAGTGGCATTTTGTTTGGAACTTTTCCCAATTGTTAGTTATACAAAAGTAAAATTATACACTCTTTCCAGTATCATAGCAATATTATTTTGATTATGATTCCAGTAGTAGAAGGCAGGGAGCAGGGCAGATTAAGGACACATACTTGGAAAAAAAAGAAGGTTAGTGAGAAAATCACCAATGAGTAAAATGAGTCATGGTTGGGACCAATTTGATATAGTGAGCCACATGAGGTATTCACCAATCAGACTAGAGGGGCAATAGAGGAAGAATCCTAGAAAAGGTTAATTCTTCAAGACAAGGATTACTCACTGCTTGTGGGAAGCCATTATTCTGAAGGGTACCACACTTTTCAGCAAGAATCAATAATGTGTGTGTGTGTGTGTGTAGGGGTGGGTGGGTGGAGGTGGGTTAGGAAATCACTGATTCAGGATGTGCCAGGGCCCTAAAAACAAAATATGTCCAATTCTGAATTTTCCCCAGGATTGTCATTATGTATTACTCTATTTTCCCTCCTTCCCTCCCTCTGTCTCTGTTTGTCTCTTGTCTCTCTGTATGCCTGTCACCACACCACTCCTCTCCTTCTCTCTCTCTCTCACCTTTAATTCTAAGTGTACTCATCCATCATCTACTGCTGGTCATACTCCTCTGCAAGCTTACCCTGTGGATATGGTGAGGATGCTCTTTGCTTGAAGAATACAAACTGGATTCTTGGAAATTTGGGTTTCTGTTGTAAACAATACCTGTCTAGAACACTTGAGTTATGAAATTCAGCAGGCATTGAAGAGTCAAAAAAGGAAGAAGAGTCTATCCTTCTGTCCTTTCTTATTAAAGAGGTTTGATATTTTCATTCTTCCTCAAAGGTCAAACTTTTCATCAACAGCCATGCCTTGTCAATTCTCTCTTCTTATTGGTATTTCATTAAATGCCATTCAAACAAGTCCAGGTTGACAGGGAAAAAAGGAAAATGGGTGTTTGGACTGCAGTTAGCATAGGTCCACACTATTTGCAAGACACTAACATATTTCCTTCCTCATTCCCAGTTACCACTAGGTAGTTTTCTAGATATCAAGTAAAGTAGCCTCTGATGACAAAATTCCAACAAGGAATAATGGTCTGAGCTATTGATTTTTAATATACTTCTGCTTATGCACAGACCATCAAGTGACTGGAGTGTTAATGAACAGCAGGACACTGATGCAGAACAAATGAAGAAAATAATGAATTGCCTTTGTTATCACGCTCCTGGCGGGTTCAGAAGCAGCACTGTCACGGAATTGTTAGCTCTACACTCTGGGAAATACAGCAAAAGCAGCTTTGGGTTTTGTGGGAAGGGAAAGGAATATCAGATTCAGCCCCTAAGCAGTGAAGACAGTTTGCTGAATTATTCTAGAGAAGTATTTTCTTAAGGCAGTGGTCTCAAACACTGATTGTATATATATATATATTTTTTTTTTCAGAGCCTTTATGACTAGATGGATGGGGATGTCCTTGACTAGAATAGGCGGTTTGTTAGGGAGGAAGGTTTGAGGAGAGAAAGATGCTTATGTTGAGTTTGAGATGTCTATAAGTCATTCAGTTTGAAATATCTAATAGGCAGCTTTGAATTGGAACTAAGGAGAGGAAAGGAGGAGGAGGAGAAGAAGAAGAAGAAGAAGAAGAAGAAGAAGAAGAAGGAGAGAGACAGAGAGAGAGAGAGAGAGAGAGAGAGAGACTACTGGTATTATATCTATATCTTCCCTATCTCTATTTAAGAGTCATCTGCATAGAGATGATAATTAAATCCATGAAAGGTAATGATATCACTGAAAGAATGAAGAGAGAAAAGGGATCAGGACAGAGCCTTTGGGCACACTATACCATACCATATCATACCATGCCACAATGTACCATGGTGTACTATACTGTATAATGCCATGCCATAGTATACTATACCATCCATAATATTGTAAATAAACCACATTATGCTATTTTATTCTTCTCATGAGAAAAATGATGACAGATCTTAGTGTCTATGCTAACACATAGCAATAGAGTTAGGAGAGAACTGGTCGTAGCCTATCTGGAATGCTTAAGCACTTTCCTGATTAACATTATCCATTTTATCGCCCTTCTAAGGGCCTGGTATACCTCCTGCTAGCACCATTCTTTGTGGGTCTTCTTTAGGAGATATGCTATTCTGAACTGGATTAAGGCATTATGTTACCCAGAAGGAATTAGGCATAAGTTAAGTAACATTATCAAAGAATATTTTTCCTAATCAATCCATTACAATTCATTGGTCTTCAAGCACAGAACAGAGCACTGAGGAGAATGGACACAGGATCTATAAGTTTTGGTAGGATCTATAAATTTGGTTTGGTGGTCAAGGAAGTGAAAGTTCTGGACACCCAATAGGGTGTCACTGCAGGAGTTACTAGGGTCCAGGGGACTGAATAAGGACAACTGGTTGCTTGGAACCATGATGCTAAATGTAGAATAAAGAAGTACTAAAGATAAATTTTGTCTAAATTGAGTCTCAGCTCCAGAAGGGAGCTTTTAAACTACAACCATTTCCTGAGATGAAGATTTCTTAAGAGTCTTGTGGATGGAATTTTTGAATGTGCTAGAGAATTTATATGGATGGACAAATATGCTTTAGAACATCTAATTCTGGTATGGGTATGAAGAGCTTCTTAATTTAAATTCTATATTTTTCATTCAATGGTACTAAGAAAGTTAATCAACCAGTCAAGAACATGAAGCAAATTGGTGTCATTTGGCTAGGAATCTTACTTCTGTTACTTATTGGTTCTCTCCATCCTTCCTACCCTCCACTATCAACTTCATTTTCACCTTCTAAACTCCTTCACCTCCAACCCTGGGATTCTTTCCTGTGGGTTTACTTGGCTCAGATAGAAGACATTTGTTTTATCCTGACCATAGTTGCCATGTGCACACAATGCTGTCTGTCTTCCTCCACTTCCCTTTAAATGTTGTCTTCTCCCTCAGAATGTAAGATCTTTGAGCAAAGAGACTTTCATGCTTTTTCTTTTTGTATCCCTAGTATTTAGCATAGTGCATGCAGGGTAAGTGCTAAAAACAATAATAATAACTAGCATCTATATAGTACCTTAAGGTTTGCAAAACATTTTATATATGTTCATTCACTTGATGCTCATGTCAATTATAGGAGGTAAATATTATTATCCTTATTTTACAGATAAGTACATTGAGGCAGAGAGGTTAAATGACTTGCTTAGGGTCACATAGAAGTTAATTCCTGCATTCTATTCAATTTATTGTCTTAGTAAATGCCTTACCTATTATCTAATCCATCTATCTATCTATCTATCTATCTATCTATCTATCTATCTATCTATCCATCTATCAATCTATCTAACCATGGGCCAGACACTGAGATTTTCTAAGCTCCAGTTTCCTCACCTTTAAAGTGGAAATAATAATGCCAGGGCTATTAGAATGATCATGTATCATAATATGTATTTATTTGCTATAAATGCAAGTTATTCATAGGAAGACATAGTATTGGATGATTAGTGAGTTAGCATAACCAGAAAAGTGACATACAGTAGCTCTAAAAATATAAATGTCAATAAGAAATAATGGAAACATGATTTTGTAATTATAATGACTAAAGTTATCCTCTGTGTATTTTTAAATGCTCTTGCTTCTCATCTTTGCAGAAGTGAGGAATATAGGTGGAGAACGTTACCTGTATTGTCAGACACATTGGGTAGCTAGGTGGTGCAATGGATAGAGTATTGGGCCCAGAATCAGGAAGACCTGGATTCAAATATGGCCTCAGGCACTCCCTAGCTGTGTGACCCTGAGCAAATAACTTTACCCTATTATCTTCAGTCTTCTCATGTGTAAAGTGAGCCAGAGAGAAATGGCAAACTACTTTAATATCTTTGCTAGGAAACTCCAAATGGGGTCATAGAGTTGGACACAACCAAAAAAGAGTAAACAAAATATTGTCAGACAGAGTTGATATATTTGGTTTTGCTGAATTCTTTCTCACTTCCAAAATCTTTGTTATAAAGCATAGTTCTTGGGACAAGGCAAAGTAGAAGAATACATTCAAATATGAATACAAGGGATCAACTAAAATCATCAGTAAAAATTAATTTTAAAATCTGGTAAAAATCTCATAAGACATGTTTGATTTTTCAAAATAGTATGCTAGGTGGGGTTGAATCTGTCCATTCCAATTTTGATCTATGAGACTTAGAGACATTAAATGACTTGCTACGGGTCCTTCAGCCTATAAGTGTCAGAGGTGGGGTTTTAATTCAGGTTCTTCCTGATTCTTGCTCCCTCACTTACTTTATCCACTCCTCATGTTGCCTTAGTACTTATGAAAAAATAGAACTAAGCTCCAAAAGTAAATCATTGTATGTATATCCTTTGTTTCTCCCCCTTGTCTGGAAGTTCATCCTTTTCAAGAGGACCAATGACATAAGGGTAATGTCTTGACTTGTATTTTAATTGGATTTAAGTGAGAGTTGTGCAAAGCATGGGAAACAGACATTTAATCACAATATAAATATAAAATTCATGCCAAGGAGAGTCAAAGAAAGGATTCAATTTGATCAATTCAATTCAACAAACCTATTTATCTTGATGTTTTATTATATCATAATGTATCACACTAGATACAAGATATTCAAGTGCAAAATCAGTAGGAACAACAAGCATTTATTAAGCATTTTCTATATTTTTGATACTGGTCTTAGTTCTGAGGATAGAAAGAAAAAATTTAAAAGAATCTACTTCTGAAAGAGCTTCTAATGGGGAAGATGATATACACATAAACTGATATATCCATGGTAAAAATAGAGTAGATGGAAGGTAGCCTGGGAAGGAAAGACCAGGAGGTGAGCACATGAGCTGAGAAATCCAGGCAGAGGTTAGGAAGGAGGACATTTCCGGCACAGCAAGTGTAATTGTGTGGTTGTAGGAAATGGAAGATTATGTGTAAGACAAAATAAGTCGGTCAGTGTGGCTGAATCACAAAGTATGTAGAGGGAATGGATACATTAAAAGACTGGAATGATTGAAAAGTGTCAGGTCATATAAAGTCTTGAATGTTAAAAAGAAGTTTATATTTAATCCCAGAAATAGTAGAGACACTAGAATGGAATGTACTAAGTAGGAGAGGGTCATGGAAAATAACTTTGACAGTTGTGTGGTGGGTGAGTTATGGTGGGGAGAAATTGAGGCAAGGAGTCCAATGTGGTAGAGAAAAAAATAAGATTATTAAATAATTGGATATGTGGAGTGGGTGAAAAAACAACTCAAAGATGACACTGTTTGTGAAAACAGATAATTGGAATTATCATGATACCTTCAACAATATAAGAAGTGGGTCTGGGAGGGGGTAAGATAATGAGTTCTATTGTTTTTAAGATGCCTTATGGGACTATCCACTTTGAGCTGTCCAATAGGCAACTGATGATGCAAGACTAGAGCTCAGAAGAGAGTCTAAGGCTGGTCATAGAGGTCTGGGAATCATCTACAAAGAGATAATAATTAAAAGTATGAGAGCAGGGGCTACTAGGTGGCTCAATGGATTGAGAGCCAAGCCTGGAGATGGGAAGTCCTGGGTTCAAATCTAACTCCAGATATTTCCTAACTGTGTGACCCTGTGTGAATCACATGAATGACACTTACTAGTCCTGACAACTCTTCTGCCTTGGAACTGATACTTAGTATGATTAAATAAAGTCTGGGAACTAATAAGATTGTCAAATGGGAAAATATAGAGAGAAAGGGGGAAAAGGGTCCAGTATAAAGCTTTGGGGGATACCCATAATAGACATGCCATAGATAAAGATTCAACAAAGGAAACTGAGAGAAGGAATGGAGCAGTAGTGGGAGAATCAGAAGGTAGAAGAGTCATGAAACTCAAAGAGGAGAAAACATTGAAGAAGAGAAGGTACTCAACAAGTGTCAGATTCAATAAAGAGGATCAGAAAAATGAGAATTGGGAAAAAGGTCCAACAATTCTTACCTTTGGATAGTTTACATTTTATTAGAGGTGACAACATGTGTACATAAAAATAAATAAAAAGTAATCTGAGGAGGGGAAGAACACCCACAAAAGAGTAAAGCCAGAGGGGGCAAATGCTGATCCTTGAAGGGAGATAAAATTTATGGAAAAAATAGAGCTAAGTGAGAAATGAGGAGGGCATTCCAGGCAAGGACATTAGCTTGTCAGGATGCTTGGGAGAATGGACCTTGAATGACAAGTTTGGAACAAGAGACAGTATCCCATATTAGATGAAATTTGTAGTGCATTAAGGGAAATGACACCAAGTAAAGAACAGCTAAGGGGTATAGTGGATAGAGTGCCCCACCTGGAGTTGTGAAGTCTCATCTTCCTGAGTTCAAATGTGGCCTCAGACACTTACTAGCTGTTTGTCTCAATTGTCTCATCTATAGAATGAGCTGGGGAAGGAAATGGCAAAGCACTCTGGTATCTTTGCCAAGAAAACCTCAAATGGGGTCATGAAGAATTGGTCACGACTGAAAAGACTGAACAAGAAAGCTGGGAAAGTAGGCTTGGAGCCAGATCATGAAGGGTATAGAAGCCAGAATGAGTGGTTTGTATTTTTTTTAGAGACACTTGACCGTTGTGGGCTTGGAGAAAGAGAGTTACTTAAAAATGCTGACTACACATTTGTAGATTTGGGCAGGGTAGCATATTGTGAATGTGGCAAAATAAGAAATTGTGGCAAGGAGATAGATTATAGTATAGTTTTCTCCAAGATCAGGTTTCTTATTTAGAGAATTTATTACCATTTTCTTGAGGGCTCTCGTACTTGTCCTGATATTGGCCTTTCTATTGTATCTGTTTCTTTTTTGAAGAGTTTGCTCTATAAGAAATAGGAGGTAGTCAAAAAATGAGGATGAATTTCCAGCTTTTCAAAGATATTACTTATGAATTGCTATCTGTTTTCATCACCTCACCTTGATTATTTATTTCTCATGATTTTGACAATAAAAAATTGGCAACATCTTCATTCGTGTTTCCAAAGTAAATGATTTTGAAGATATATTAAATTCACCTTAGTTGCTAGTTCCTTCTTGTCTTGGAACAATAGGGGGACACTTTCATTGTTCCTCAGAGATTCATCTCTGTCAATAATTTAGATAGTATTGACAGAAAAGGTTTCTGTTAGAAATCAAGACCTTTTCAGAGAAAGAACAGAAGTATAGCAGAACATTAGCCATGACTGATGTTTGACTTTAGCTGTTTGGGGAGGGGGATAACCAAACAACAGTATTTCAAAGTGTTCTCATTTGAAGCCATGACTTTCTTTTCCCTGTGTGCATTTGAAATAGTTACGTGGTACCATGGAGAGAATGCTGCATCTGGAGTCTGAGTTCCTGTCCAGCCTCAGATACCTACTATCTGTGTGTCCTTGGGCAAATCTCTTAACCTCAGTTTTCTCAACTGTAGATACCTCCCAGGTAGCACCTCCCACCCAGGGTAGTTGAGAAGATCAAATGAGATGATATTTGTTAAGTGCTGAGCACACTGCTTGGCATATAGTAGGTACTCTAGAAATGTTAGTTATTGTGAATATTATTATTAATTACTCGGGGTCAGCTAGGTGAATGGAGGGCTGGACTTGGAGTCAGGATGACTCTTCTTCCTGAGTTCAAATCTGACTCCAGACATTTACTAGCTGTGTGACCTCAGCAAGTCACTTAACTCTATTTGCCTCAATTTCCTCATCTGTAAAAAGAGCTGCAGAAGGAAATGACAAACCACTCCAGTATTTTTTCTAAGAAAACCCAAAGGGGAGTCATGATGAGTCAGACATACCTGAAAAACAACTGAACAAAAACTCCTGGAGAAACACATAAAAAGTTAACAAATATGGTCCTTATTTTTCTGTCTCCTACATTTACTATTAAAAAATATAATTCCTTAGGACCAAAACAAAACAATGTTATTGGGAATAATGATATTCTCTATTTATGGTTAATTTTCTTATTGGGTAGAATGTCTCCTCTTTGGCCTGGAATGAAATATATATACTGTATTCACTTGACTGCCATAATGCCCGAGGTCCCTTATCAGAAAGTAATAAATATGAAATGCATGGGGCAAAATTGATTTGTCAAACCACCTCCATTAGGACCTTCTCATTGAGAACATGGTGGGGGAGTAGGGAGAAGAAACAGTCCATTTAAAAAGGCACATTAAAAATCCATTGTTCACCACTGTTCCATCAGGATCTTATTCTCTCCCTGCTCTGATATCCTGGAAACACTTCTTTAGAATATCTCTCTCACAGGGATTCTTTTCTTATACTCGAATGTAAGCACAAGGGCAGCTGTGTGGTATAGAGAATGGGGTGCCCAGTTGGGAGTCAGGAAGACCTGAGTTTGAATCTGGCTTTAGGCGCTTAATAGTTGTATAACTCTGGGCATGACACTTAATTCTCTTTGCTTCAGTTTTCTCATCTATAAAATAAGCTAGAGAGGAAATGGAAAACTACTCCAGTATCTCTGCTAAGAGAATCCCAAATGGGTTCATGAAGAATCTAACATGACTGAAAAATGACATCAAAAACAACAAATGTAAACATTATGAGGGAAGTCCAGTAGAAGGCACAAAGGGGTCTTGTAGAGTCAGAAGGGGGCCAAAGGGGCTGGGTTAAGACAGAACAGCTCAATGACCACATATGGAGATGGTAGAGATATAGCAGCTCTTCACTGGCTATCAGAGGGAATCTTTAGCTTTGACTGAGTTGAGATAATCATTTCTAAAGAAGCTCCCCTCAATTCCTCCGTACTCTGTCACTACAAATAAAATGCTAATAGGTACTTTCTCTAGCATCTTCTTACTCTGAAAGCTGTTAACTTAACCTGTGTTTATCTGTCACTGCTGAGAAGTATTACCATAGAGCTCTCTTATCCAGCCCTACCCTACCATTTCCAAGGGTATAATCAGTTTTGCACTTTGACACCTGGGAATGCATGCTGGGAAACCTTGCCCTTTAAATGTGAAACTGTGCTATCATTAGAGAACTTTTATTTTATTCTTCAAGTATATCTTTGTAGACTAGGTTGGTAGAGTCCTGATTTCATTTGGACTGGTTAAATTTTCTTTTTTCTATGATGGTAGTTGATACTATACAGTTGAGATGGATTGGGGATGGAAGGGGTGAGTCTGAATTTGTGATTTCATTGGCATGGGAAACTTCCAGTGTGAAAACTCCTTCCACTAATTGTAAAAATTTAAATTAAATATCAGTAATAAAATATTATAATTTAGGAGATTTACTAATGATCATTAGAAATCAAGGAATAAAGAAGATACAAAATAAAGACCACATGCCCATGGCTGATTAGCCCATTTAAAATCCCCATGCTTAGCTTACCACTTCCACCATGATGGCTGCAAGTCCCAGAAAGAGACCTAAGAGGACAACCCACTCACTAATATCCTCTGTCTACAGGAAGTACGTAATGACAGGAAGTTAGTGGGCTCCCGGGGAAATGTAGTTCTTTTTTAAGGTAACAGATTTTCAATTATACACAATGCAGTTTGGTAACTCTTTTATAATAATAGTAACAATCATTTAAGGCTTACAAAATACTCTCTATATCTTATCTTAATCCGTTCTTTAACAACCTTGTTATTATGGTATATTATTACATATACTTTACATATTATTACATTATTGCATATATTACCTCAACTGATCCTTATAACAAGCTTGCTATTATTATTTGTATTTTAAATATTAGGAAAGAGGCTGAAAAAGTTTAAATGATTTGCCCAGAGGCACAAAGCTGGAAACAGGTAGGATTTGGATAGGAGTCTTCTGGACTTTAAATTTTACCTCTGTATTCATTATGCCACCTAGCTGCCCAACATATTCTAAAGGAGTTGCCTGTGTCATTGAAAGGTTGAATGATTTACCTAGGGTTAAGGCAAGAAGCCAGATCTAATCCCTAGTCTTTCTGATCCTATAGTCAATTCTTTATCTACTGTATTATGCTCCCTTATTAAAAGATCCACAATAAAATTTAATAGATGGCATGCCATATCTAATCTAAAAGAAATAGCAAAAACAGAAAACAAATTCCCTGAAGCTTAACCAAGTTCCTATTCAAAAGAAGGCAATAAGTGCCTTTGTTGCTCCTCATTTTATATATTTCTCTATGGCCTTTGATTCACCTGATGTTTGCTCAGCACCTGGTCAATGAGAAAAGGCAGAAAGAGAAATCAATATTTCTGTCCATTTAGCCAGCCTCTTCCAGCTCAGTGACATTCACACAGCCCTGAGTAGGGAGGCAAGGAATCAATGCAACCAAGAGAGCTGGAGAAGGCATTTGGTCAATTTATCTAAGCAATCAATATCCTTCAACTCAGCTTTCCAGCTCCACATTCAAGTGAGTGCGTTAGGTTGGAATGGTGGTTTGAAAGATCCTAGCAGCCAAGCCAGGTTTCTCTTCTTGGTGCTTGCCTGCCTCCTGCCTTTGGAGAATAGAGCTATACCATCCTGCTTTAGTTCACCTGATTAAGAAGTGCCCAGTGAAACAGATTATTCATCTGATTAAGAATCTCTTTGTTTTTCATGAGAATGCTCCTTGAATGAAGTTGGTATCAATTTTACAAATCCTGACAGCAGCAAATATTTCCATTCTAGACACATGAGTGACTGCCTACAAAATCTTGATACTTGTGTTGGGGAACCCAGAATGTGTAGGCTTCTGACCCTGATTGTTCCCCTTCTTCCCACTTTCTGTTTACCTCTCTGTCACAAAACCAGTTCCTATTCCGATTTTTTACTTTCCTCTGTAGAGTCAGTTATAAATTAAAATAAATTTAGACACTTCCCCTGAAGAATGGGGATAATTTATCTCTCTAGGGACTTTCCTACCTGTGCTGAAATATTTTGTGATGATTTTGTTGGGACAGTCATCCTGTCTCACTATAAATCCATTGGGAAGATTGAAAAGAAACACGCTACAGAGAGACCTGCTGTGGAATGCCCAAACAGCTCAAGGCAAGGCATTTTTAAAAATCAGTTTTTGGAGAGTTGAAGAGAGTAGGTAGGGACCACAAAAGAAGAAAAGGGAAAAAAGGCAAATCAACTGTGAATTATTCATCTTGATCTTCGAAAGGTCCATGATGTCATTGGAGTGAGTACTCATTCCACCAATACAGAGAGAGGTTTCCTCCACACTTAAGTGTGGGAGAGGCATCCTCCAAATTCATCACTTGATGGCCAACTCACTGGAAAGGAGCCCTTAGGGCCAAACCAAATTGGCCCTGGAACAGTGGACGTAGTTTGTCAGGACCCTCTGTACCATGTACCATTGGGTAACTTTTGTTCTTTCTTTTGGGGATTCTTTCCAGATTCTCCTAGTTAGAGATTATATTTATGCATTTTTTTCATTTTGACTTTTTTATTCCTAGTTCTTAGTATAGGACCTCTCACATGGTAGGAACTTCCTAAATGCTTAATGTTCAATTGAATAGGGTTTCATAATGAGCATTTTAGTAAAACTCTGCCCCTACTTTGTTTCTCCAGTTGGAATAGACAAATGATTCCTTCAAGATTGTAAGTTCCTTAAGGGCAAAGACCTTTTAAGTTATCCTTGTCTTTACCACTGTACCCAGCAAAGTCCCTCATGTGATGAATCTTAGCTGGATCAAAAATATTATTACTCTTACCTGGAAAAGGCCAATTCTTTTCAGGTCAGGGTATGTTAGGCAGCTAGGAGGTGCAATGGGTAGAGCATTGGGTCTGGAGTCAGAAAAATTTGGGTTCAAATCTGACCTCAGACATGTACTAGCTGTGTGACCCTGGTCAAGTCACTCTGAATTATTAGGTTCAGTTTTGAATGTCATACTTTGGGAATAATATTGATAAGTTGGAGTATGTCCAGGGGAAATAACCATGATGATAAAAGGCCTTGATCCTATACTATGTGATTCCTCCAGAGAGGGCAGTGTCTTGCTGTGAATTTTTATCTTGCAGAAGAGATGACTCAGGTGTGTGCCTCATTGCTGAGAGATATATTTGAACCTGATGCCAGGAAAACTTCCCAACAATTATAGCTACTCAAAAACAGAATGGGATACTTCAATGGAGGTGTTCAAGTGACTCCCTCCTGAGATGGGCATTTTGGTCAGGTAGGCACTGGGTCATGACACTCAAGATTCCTTCCAACTGTTTTTCTGATAACCTCTCGGTCTGTCTGTCTGTCTGTCTCGGTCTGTCTGTCTGTCTTTGTCTCTGTCCCTCTCTGTCTCTCTTTTCTCTCAACAGTGTCTATCCTGTGCTAATCATGAAAAACGACCTCAGGAGCATCACAGTTTCAGATGAGCCATGAGATAATGGGATGATCTCCATGGTGGGCATAGGTAGGTAACAGCTCATTCATTTCTATACTTTTTACTGGAAGTCATCTATTACAATCATTAGACACATATATGTCTAGAAAAGGAAATGGACTTTTTCATGTAGTGAGACAAAAAAGCAATGATTATTGAATTTATAACTATGAAATAGTAACAACCTAGAGGGAGGTCTTCATTGGGTACCTGTTTTACAAAGCCCCTTTTAAAACAGAGGATACATAGCAGAAGGGTGAGTAGAACATTGCAACTGTGATTTTTACTCTTGGAGGGAGCACCCCATCAATGAAATCATGACTACATTGATATAATAGAAGTAAAGCTGAATAACTCACAAGACAGCAGGAGCTAACACTTCCTATTGCCTTAAAGAAAGTTGATCGTTTGTTTGTTTAAAGCCTACTGAGGTTCTTAAAAAACAAACAAACAAAAAGCCTGTCCCCCAAATAACACAAAATTTAAGTCCCTAAAAGCAAAGGTAAAAACCTATTTATTCCTCTCAAAGGTTTGCCTCTCCCTTTACAAAAAAAGACAAATTGCTGATTTGTTTGTATTCACCTGTGTTGGGGAACTTTTTGTTTTTTGAATAATGAAAGGTGATCTCAAACTGGCGTATGGACAAGAAGATAATCATAAAATTGAATTCTTAAAACCAGGGGTGCAAAATTTCCATAATGCTAATCCACAGGAAGGAACCTGAAGGGGATGCAGTATGAAGATGAATTCTCTAGGGTTGTCATTGCCCATTCTCTATGATTTTCCTTTTTTTATCATTATTATCAGACCCTAAATGAAATAAAAAGTAAAACATTTCTACTTAAAAATGTGAATGTCTGAATCTCCCCCTTGGAAGGTCCCTGTCCCCAAAGAGAATCTGAGTTTTATTGTTTCTTTTAATTGAGTCTTGCTTTGGCTGGGAAAATAGCTGGGCTTAAGTCTTGGCTCTGTATGAAGGTAGCTGCATGATCTTGGCCAATTCACTGGCCCTCTCTGGGTCCAATTTCTCTCATTTGTAAAAATGAAAAGATTGAACTAGAAGATCTCTGAGGTTCCTTTTAGATCTAAACTAGTGAGTAGGAATCAATTGCCATGGCAACAATATTATTTCTCAAAATGCATTTTGACTTGCATCAAATAAGATCATGTAGTATTTAGATCTTGAGAGGGATCTTAGAGATGTTCTAATCCAATCTCTTTATTTTACAGACTAGAATTATGACTTAGAGAGTGAAATGACTTGACCAAGGTGACACAGGTAAAAGAGAAGAGCAGAATATAATTGTTGAGGTAAATGCAGTATTCTTCTCAGGATGCCATACTGCTTGCTCAGTGTGACAATTCCTTCAAATTGCTTGTAGTAGCAAACAACAGTAGCAAGTTATGTAATTTGTAATAATTGATTAGTGCTGTACTAACTGGTTTTTTTTTGAGGAACTTGAACGTCTAAATTTATTCATGTGGGAAAAGCCCATTATGGAAACTCCATCCATTGGTACTCATCTCCCAGGTAGTGTATAGTTTTTAGAGTAGAGGTTTTTAACCTGGGCCCATGGATAGATTTCATGGATTCTGGGAACTTGATTGGGTAAAAATTATATTTTTATTTTTACTAACTGCTAATTGAAATTTAGCCTTCAATTCAACATGCATTTTTTAAGTCCTTAACATGGGCCAAGTACTGGGGATACAAAAGAAAGACAAAAACAGTACTTGTCCCCAACATGCAAAGAACAACATACAAATAAGATAAAGACAAGATAGAGTGGAGAGAATAACAGAGAGAAGTCACTAGCATTAAGGAGATCCAGGAAAGTCTTTTTACAGAAGGTGGGACTTCAGCTGAGACTTGAAGAAAGCCAAATAAAGTAGTACATAGAGATGAGGAGGGAGAACATTCCAGGCATAGAGGGTATCCCATAGCAATGCCTCGAAGAGGACAGATTAGCAACAGTCCAGGCTTGAAGTGATTAAGGGTATGCACTATGGTGGTAACAGCATCAGAGGAGAGAAGGGGCCAAACATGAGATATGTTAGACAATAGTTAGGACAGGACTTTTCAATAGTTTGGATATGGACTTGATAGAAAGAGATCATTTTCTTCCATAATGGATTGAGGCAATAACTCTTATTCTGAGATAGGGTTCATAGACTCCACTAGTGCTGGTGGGTACTGGGAGGTACAGATGACTCTGAAGCCAGTTTTCTATTCGCTAGCCACACTGTTTCTTGTTCTAGACTTAAAAAACAAAATTCTCCAAAATAGGGGTTGCTTTCAGTGTAAAACAATAGAAAAAACTTATTTGGAATAATAGAGAAAAATAAAGCAATTATATTTTCAAATCTGTCATAAAAATAAACTTTTAATTTCTTTATATAGTTTGAAAAATGCCTGTAGGAAATGAGAAAATGGGGGGTTCTTTTTTTCTTTCTCTTTTTCTCTTGCCATTCTTAAGCTAGACTTGTTAGAAGAATATCATTGACAACATTGTGAACACTGAATCCCTTATTTTTAAAAAAAATGATTTCTTTGTTACATTAAAATACCAAGGAAACTCCTTCTCTCCCTTTCCCTTTCCCATTAGAGAAGGCATCATTAATATCTATCTATATCTATATCTATATCTATATCTATATCTATATCTATATCTATATCTATATCTATATCTATATCTATATCTATATCTATATCTATATCTATATCTATATACCTTTGTCTTGGGGATAGCTTGGTGGTGGCTCAGTGGATTGACAGCCAGGCTTGCAGATGGGAGGTCCTGGGTTCAAATTTGATCTCAGACACTTACTAGCTGTGTGACCCTAGGCAAGTCACTTAACTCCCATTGCCTAGCCTTTACTGTTCTTCTGCCTTGGAAGCAGTACACAGTGCCACTTCTAAGGCAGAAGGTAAAGGTTTAAAAACAAAACAAAACAAAAAAAAACTACATCCTGCTTATATCGATCAGTTCTTTCTCTGGAGGTAGACATATGCAAGTCCTTCATCCAACAATATTTCTGTTGTTGTATATGTTCTCTTGGTTCTGCTCATTTCATTCTTCATAGTACTACAGTGCCATAAGAAACAACAATCAGGTTAATTTTTTAAAAATATGAATCCCTTCTTAAGTGGCATTTAACATATATTCTTTGGGGATGCTATTTGTATTCCCCATCCAGGTAACACACTAGCATTAACTAGCAGTTCTGGTCTGAGAGAACAATTGTTGAAGAATGCAATCTCCTTGGATTTATGGGGATCCTACTAAATAAATTTGGTGCTGCATTATTTTACAAAACATGATTGAGTATTCAAAGCTATTTGTTTGTGAGCATTTAAACAGGATGTTTACTGTAAAGCTATTTTAGGTGTCTTTATAGGGAAAATGATTTAACAAAAGTGGGGAAATGTAACAAAAATTAGTAAATATGTTAATCTGTATTATAATTTCTATTAGACACAACTAGATGATACAGTGGCTAGAAGCCTGGGTCTGGCAACCAGAAGTCCAGAGTTCAAATTCAGTATTCTGTACTTATTAAGAGTGTTTGAGTGACTCATGGAAAAACATTTAACTTTGGTCTGCCTCAGTTTCCTCATCAGAGGTAATAATAATACCACCTTCCCAGTGGTTGTGAGGATCAAATGAGGCAATACTTATAAAAGCATTTTGCATAGTTAGTGCTAGGATTTCCTTCCTTCCTTCCTTCCTTCCTTCCTTCCTTCCTTCCTTCCTTCCTTCCTTCCTTCCTTCCTTCCTTCCTTCCTTCCTTCCTTCCTTCCTTCCTTCCTTCCTTCCTTCCTTCCTTCCTTCCTTCCTTCCTTCCTTCCTTTGGAGGGATAGAGTTTGGTGGGATGCAGACTACTTTAGCATGGGCTATTTTAATGAGCCTGTACTGCAGGTGGGATTCATTGTTTCCATGGCAGCCAACTTGTTGCTCATTGTCCTAAACAATCAGCTCTACCCTCAGAGGGCAGTATTATTCCATTCATCATGAAAAAAGATTTCTTGAGTGACAAGTAGGCACTCAGTATAGTTCTTCTAGGTATGGGGTGGGGGGATTAAAAATATTTCAATCTGATGTTCCAAAGGAATTTATGCAATTAGGTATTATAAAACAGAAAAAATCAATAGAAATTGCAAAATGTTTAGAAGAGGCCATTATTTAGTATTGGATAGAGCACTTGTACTTAGAGACAGTAGGACCTTGGTTCAAATTCTAACTCTTAAATTTATTATTTATATGCCCTAGTTATGAGTAAGTCATTTAATGTCTTGTAGCTTCAAGCAGTTCTCTAATCATGGAGGGGGGTTAGCTTTGGCAAAGAAAAGGGTCACCTCAGTATCAGAGACTTGAGAAAAGGAAGGAGGTGAGGATTGATATCAGAGAAATTTGACATGTAGAGAAAGGGAGAAGAGGAACCTTATTACAAAGGACTTCATTTTTCTCAGGAAATTAAAAGGTTGGCTTTTAGTAGTGGGGGTGAATACTGGAGAGATGGGGAGGTTTGGGGAGAGAAAAGATTTGGAATAGCTTTTATGAGGAATGAAATGATTGCCTTGCTCTATCGCTCCTTTGGAGAGGATTCAGTTAAGGTTAGCTAAAATAAATGTGCAGTGACTAGCTCACACTGCTCCTTTCAGAGTAACCTCTTTCTACATGGTCTTCTGTGGAGACAATCTCATTGTCCAAAGCCACAGAGAGGATCCTGGATTTCAAAATGTTCTCTTGCTATCAAGTCTGAGATCCTGCGTCCATCTATTCAGTAAATATTTATATGTGCTTATTCTGTGATGGATGCTGCAGAGACAAGACAAAAATGAAACATACCCTTCCTTTAAGGAATTCATATAATTCAGAGAGGAGAGAGAGAAACAAAATATGCATATACATAGAAGGGCCAGTACAAAATATTAATGAAGTAAATGGTGCAGTGGAAAGAACATTGAATTAATAAATGCTTATTGATTGACTTACTGGCTCCCAAGTGTCATCATGTTTTTGCCCCTCTCACAGTTATGTGTTTGTATTAGCACTGCTGTGAGTGTCATGGCCTGTATCCTGATTCTCTCTTGATGCCATCCATGCCATGCCTACTCAACTTGTAGTATGCTTGAAGCTGATCTTTGATACTATACTCTGTTTGCAACTTTCTTTCATTTACTCTGGCTTTCCATCTTCTTTCCTCTGCCTCAGCATTCATGAACACTCGAATCTTTAGTCATCCCACCTATCTTGCCTTCTTTTCAGGACCAACCCCAATGCCATCTAGTCTTTCCTCAGACATTCCTAGAGCTCTTTGGTTTCTAATTTGCCCCCTTTACTGCACATCTGAGTACACATTATATTCCTCCAATACAATGTAAGTACATAGTGTATTGGAAAGAATTCTGGATGTTTCCCAGGTATGTACATTAAGTTTTAAATACTGTACATTCAACTGCATGCCATAACCTAGGAAGTTGACATTCCTAATCTACCTTATCCTACCACTGTGGAAGGTTAGAACAAACTCTTTGATCAGTGATGATTTTCTCCCAGGATTTGTAAAGATCTAGGTCTTCATTTTATCAGGGCTTCAAAGTCATCAAATGGAACTCTCTGGTGAACCTCAGTATCCATAGGAAATCCATAGTTAACTTGAATTCTGCATTGGATATCCTCCATCCAAAGTAACAAACACCTTTAGCAGGCTTCTACTTCCTTATTTTATGCCTCTCTTTATATTTATCACCATTGAACAGGGATGTTTCTATTGACAACATCTATTGAGGAATCTTAGATGATTTTGATGTATGGGTAGAGGACACCTTTAACACTAAGAAAAAATGGCAATGTATTCAGTCTAGAGCAGCCCATACTTTTTCATTTGTCTATAGATCCTGAGGGATGCTTCTTCTATTGATGTCCATCTTATTGGCTATTGTCTCCTGTGAATTATTGGTTCTCTTTACAAATACTCTATCTTGTAGATGCTACTCTGTGCTAACAGGCTTGGAAGATCAATGTGGGTGCTTTTCTCTAATTGTCTAATTTCACAAGACTACAGGCAAATATATTTTCATTGGTTCTTGGAAGGAATTCAGGACTTTGTAATTCCAGACATTATTCTTTCATTCTCTCTGCCAGTACTATTTGTCCCTATGTGAATCATCAGAAGTGGGTAAACTTCAGATGTTTGACAATTTTGGGGAGACTCTCAACCACATTTTGCATACCTACCCATGGAAGAGAGTAGACCTTTCACTTGCTCATGTCAGTATGATAGCTGTTTCAGCACTGCTTAATGGGGAATCACCCCCTCACCACTATTTGTTTCTTCTACCTTTGACTTGAGATTGAATTTCTTTTTTGCTAGTACATCATTCCATTGAAGACCCATACAGTTTCCCCCTTTTTTGTTGGTTCAGTTTGCCCGCTGTCAATATGGACTGCTTACCTATTAGATAGGTCCAGATTTTCAGAGGTGGGGTGCCCCTTCTTCTCTTACGTCTCTTTGTTACCTACCTGTCCATTTATCACTATGGTAAACTGGCTTGTGGGATATAGAATCTCATAAATATAACCTAAAGTAAAAGTTGTTTTGTTTGACTACTTTCTTTGTTTCAGCCCTTCTCAAGAGAAGACTCCCAACACTGCCTAGATCAGCATACATAAAACATAACAGGAAAGGGTAACAGTGTCAGGACTGTAATTAAAAAGAAAATCTCTTTCTTCCCCTCATCTTCCTGATGACAAGAGTCATCATTTCAAAGTGTTTTGAACATGTCCAGATGGATTTATGCCTCCAACAAGTTAGCTATTTCTAAGCCATCTTAACTTTTCATTATGTCTCAGAGTGTCTAAAGAAATAAGTAAGAGCATGTGATCATTGTGATCTCTACAGGCTTCTGCTGAAGTGTGCACTCTGAAAAAAATGACAGCTATGTAAATAATAGAAAAATACAATCTTGGAAAAAGAAAATGGCAAAGGAAGTCTAGGCTCCTCTTTCTTGGTCAGTTGGGGCAAAACATTTAACTAAATTTAAGATTAAAAAAACCAAACGAACATAATGTAAATCAGGGTTAACTTTCTGGTCTATGTCCAAATATTGATTAAATGAAATTTAAGTTAATTAAATTGAATTTAGTGAATGACTAAAACAATCAGATATTTGGAGGAACACATTCATCAAAACAATGATTTGGTATTACATAGACCATATTAGTCTTTCATTTAGTCATTTAACAAACATTTATTACTTATTTATTATATGCCAGGTACAGAATACAAAGAAAGACAAAGATAGCTCCTGACCTCAAGGGTATATACTCTACATGTGAAAGTAACTGAGTGCATGCATGTATCATATATAGAAAGACTAGGTATAAACTGAGAAGGAAAGGAAGTAGTAACTGAAGATACTGAGAAAGAGATTTGGGCTGGATTTAGAAAGAAACTTGGGAAACTAAGAGATGTAGGAAGAGGAGGGAGAATTCCAGGCATAGGGTATATAGCCAAAGAGGAGACAGGGGACAAGTGCAGGGAAGAACAAATCGCCACTATAGCTGTATTATAGTGTGTGGAGGTTTGTGAGGCACAAGATGAATGGAAATCTAAGAAGGGATAAGATTGTGAAGACCTTTAAATACTAAATGGAGAAATTGATGATTTTTTTTCTAGGAAGCTCAAGTGATACAGTGGATAGAGTGCCTGAACTGGAGTCACAAAGACTCATCTTCCTGAGTTCAAGTCTAGCCTCAGACACTTAATATCTGTGTGACCATAGACAAGCCATTTAGTCCTGTTTGCCTCATCTGCCAAATGAGCTGGAGAGGGAAATGGTAAACAAGTTCAGAGTCTTTGCCAAGAAAACCCCAAATAGGGTCATGAGGAGTTAGACATTACTGAAAAAATGATGGAACAACTACCACAACAAATAGGGAGCCTGGGGGAGGGGGAGGAGGTGTTAATGCCTTGATCAGATCTATGTTTTAGGCAACAGGTGATGGAATGTGTCCCTTTTAATTCATCTCTGTTGGTCTCAGGTTGACATAGCTTTCATTCATGCATCCCATTTCTAATTTTCTGACTGAACTCATTTTATTTTAAGACCAAACACCTTTGGTGTTGGAGAAAGTTCTGATTTTCTCATCAGTGTCCAGTTGGTAGTGGGGCAACTGAGGAAGGGGAGCCAGGGGTGCTGCCCTGTCTTGGAACCAGCCCTGGCTGAGTGGGTGGCACCTAGACTATTGTGTTCAACCTTTATGTTCTGGATGAAGAACTATCTTCTAAAAAGCAGGAGCACCCCTCTATGGACCCCAAGCAGTGGAAAGCCAAAGGCTGTCTTACTTGGAAGGGAGGGATGGCATGAGTGACTCTCCAGGAAGTATCAGGAAAGTCATTCATAGTCTGGGGTGTGCCCTGTGCTTTCTATGTTATTTTCACCTTTGGTGGCCAAGCTTCTGACAACACAAGGTGCCACTGATATATATTCTCCTGATTAATGGAGGTATTACCGCAAGGACAAAGAGGCCATAATATCTGACATTTATATAGTGCTTTATAATTTACCAAGTGTTTATATGCATATAATTTGATCCTGGTAGTAATTACAATGAACTAAATAATTTAGACAATATTATACACATTTGCAGATAAGGAAATGAATAACAACTAAGATCTATTATGTGCCAGGCATTGTGCTAAACACCTTACAAATATCTCATTTTATCTTCACAACAACCTGGGGAGGTAGAGGCTATTATTATTTTTATTTAACAGATGAGGTAACTGAAGTAAATGGGGGGGGGAGTGACTTGCCCAGGATCACATGATATTTTAGGTCACATTTGAATTTGGAACTTCTTGTTCAGTGCTCCATCTATTGTGCCACTTAGCTATGGCTAGTGGCTAAGGCACAGAAAAGTCAAATAGCTAGGAAATGGTAGAGCTAGGATTTGAAAACAAGTCTGCTGAGGGCCAGTCCAGAACTCTTCCTACTACACGAAAATTTTTTTTCTCTGATCATTTAGTTAATGTATCATGTAAAACGATTTTGAAATTTGTTTTTAAAATTTAAATGTAAAATTCACTCTATAAATGACTGTCATATTCAGCAAACCATAAATACTAGTCTGATTGCTAGTAGTGTCTAAAAAAAAGGTTTAGGGCTCTTTGGGGAAAGTGTTAGGGAGCCATCAGGGGTGTGGGATGAATCAATCAAAGGCAGGGAAGATAAGCCACATCTCACCTTCCCTGAAATACACAAATATGGGGCTTTCTCCAATGCCACCACACCTACTCTTCACCAATTGCTAGCCTAATACTCCTCTACTTAACCCTCTCCCCCAACTGTGCAAGCCACTAATCTTACTTTCTCCAAACTGTGTATTGGTCCCTTAGA
The DNA here is from genome assembly GCF_027887165.1 of Monodelphis domestica. Classification (NCBI taxonomy): domain Eukaryota; kingdom Metazoa; phylum Chordata; class Mammalia; order Didelphimorphia; family Didelphidae; genus Monodelphis; species Monodelphis domestica. The sequence goes on from NC_077227.1 coordinate 615,301,912, forward strand.
GTAGTTATAATATAACCTTGACTTCATCAGCTGTGCCAGTGCAACTAGGAAAATCCCTAAATCCTAGACAAAAAAGAAAGAGTGAAAGAAAGAAAAAGAAAGAAATGAAGAAAGAGAAAAATGGCTGATAAAGGTACATAATAAAAAATTTTGGACTCAGGACTGACATAGACTATACCTATCATCCTGATGAAAAGGTCTTGTGCCATTGGGAAGTATGCCCATTGTTGCTTAATAGATATATTTATATACATTATTTTAACTAGCTGAGATAACTATGTGACAGAATGTGGGTTGCAAGTGGTGGTGGCTAGAGTACTTTAAGTAGGGAACTAAGCCAAGGGGAGGAGAAAGAGGTGTAGGCTGAGCTGGAATAAGAAGTAAAGAGCACGGCATAGTGGATAAAGTGTTATAGTTGAAATGAGGAAGTCCTAGGTCTGAATCTTATCTCAGATGCTGACTACCTTTGTGATCAGGGGTAAGTGATTTAATCTCTCTGGGGTAAGTGATTGTCCTTATTTCTAAAATAAGTGTGGGGCTTAATGGTCTCTAAGGTTTCATCTAGTCTTTGACTCTAAAAAAGATGTATAAGGAATAGGAATTTTGAAATTTTGCTGATGTGTTTTTCCTTTTTCATCTTTGCTTTTTAATAGTCATATCTTAGTTAAATACAGTGAATGACCCAGGGTAGGAGCTAATAAATACTCATTAACTTGACTTAACTCTTTTCCAGGACAAAATCCTGAGTAAACATCCTTGACTTCCTCACTCTTCTTAGACTGGTCCATATTTCCTTTGGATTAAAGCCTTGTGTCTCCACAATAATGATGATTTGTATATGAATTATTTTTTAAACGTCATTCCAGATATTTTCAGGTATTTAAATGATATCCCTCTCCATTCATCCAGAGGTTTTGATAATCTAGTGCAGATAACATAAATCCTTGTTTTACTGCAAGGAAAAGCTCTATTGAGGTCCATAATCTTTGGTGAGGTCTCCATCTTCCATCATCCCTGAGACAGTATTTAGGCAGTTAATTACATAACCAGGAATAGTCTTGGCTTTTAGGATAGTGTTCTTACTCTCAAGTGTGAACCAAATGAGACACCACTATGTGAAACAACAATATAATTCTATGGAATATGATTGCCTGGGTAGTCCCATATGTGCTTTCCCATATTTATTTTTTTTTCCCCCTGAGAGAGTCTCATTCAGTGGATTGCATTTAAATCTTCTGGAGGTCTTAAAGTTCACCATACACTAAATGACTGCAGATTGATCATGCTGCATCACAAGTACTTCTCCAAATTATATCCTTGAGAGAATATTCTGAGATCTTTTTTATTCATTCAGGCCTCAGGATGAAAGGATTGTAGATTTAAAGCTGGAAATCTCAGAAATCATGAAGTCTAGCCCCTGATTCTTCAGATGAGGAAAATGAAAAACTGTTAGAGCAGGGATTAGATTTGATCCTTTGTCTTCACACTCCAGATTCACCACTCTCCCTCTTCAAACCACAAATCTTCTTAGGTATACCAGTGTCAGAGCTCTTAGGTAAAAACATAATCTAAAAGATTCCTTAAAGTTATAAACTCTTTGATTATTTGATCTCATGACCCTGACAGTCAGTGGTTATAGGACCTAAGTATTAAATCCTAATTAACTATTAGTTAACTTTTTTTGACCCTTTAGATGTTCTCTTACATTCCATCCAGTTCTAAAAAGCTGGAATTTTACCATTCTAAGATCTTTATATATATATATTTAGCCCTGCCTAATAAATAGAAATGAAAATGTTTCAAGTAATATTACTATCTTCAGTTTTCCATCACATCTCTGGGATGGTAACCATATGAACTGTCATATAGCTTTGTAAACATTCACAATGAAGTATTGTGGAAACATAGAGATAAAGATTTTTGTGTGCATAGCATCAAGCCTAAATCTTTCCACATGCTAGAAATGGACCACCATTGAATAGAAGTTGACAGCAAACTGCCTTCAAAAAGTTTTCCTCAAAGTTATCAACATTGTTCCTCCTAAAATGCTCAAAAATGAAATTGGGCTATATTATCTTTTGTATCCACCCATAAAATTTTTGTTTTGTTTTGTTACCTTATTCTTCATCTCTCTTGATTGCAATTGGATCCAAAGATTGCATGCTGGGCTTTTTAAACTCTGTTTAAAGCTCTGCTAAAGGGCTCCTTGACTGAAACAGCAGATGCATTGTCTTTTCTATTGCAGAAAAAAAATCACAAGAGTGGCAAATTTTATCAGGACCACTCATTCTGGGCCACTGAAAGCTAATGTCTGCCTTCATGGTATTTTTAGCTAGACTCAACATTTATGGCCTTCCCAAGCAGATGGTGCTTGTTGGGTAGAGCAGCCAATGGAAAGCAGAGTTTTCCAGCCATGAGTGGGTTGGGGCCATATACTTAAAAAAAAAAAAGGGCAAATATCCTCATTGTTTCCTGATTTAGGGAAAAAATATTTGCCATCATTCAGCTAATCCTCAATGCTGAGTGCATTTTCCTTTGTAATAAGGACTGCTAATGTTGTTTTCAATATACAAAGGCCATCTGCAATTGGAAAGCTAGGAATGATAAGCAAGAATGCTTAAATAAATAGATTCAAAATGCCTATTCATTGTCAATTCATCATATGAAGGTCCCTATTAAACATGACCTTAGCTAGTCTTTGAATGGCAAATAAGACTGGGAGTGGACCACTTATAACTTTTTGGTCTTCGACTGCCTTGGCAATGGAAAGAGAAGGAAGATTGTTACTCTCTCATTTGTTTCTCTTACATTTGGAATGTGTACTATACAGGGAGATCATTAAGGCTGAGTAGATCAAGGCATATGAAATGGATGTTTTCCTTTTCAAATCAAAGCCCAGGAGAGGTCACCAGAAATGTCTGGAGTGTGTGTGTGTGCAGTGTGCATATTCTTAATTTTCCTTTACTAATTTAGATTTAGATCTTTTTTCTTTTCATTTTTATAATTATTTTCCAGTTTTTCTTATGCTCTTTATAATTTCTCATTTCCTTTGCTCTTCTTTTCTAAATATTCTGCTTGCTAGAAATTTTATTTATTATTTTTTCTGCCTGATCTCAATAAATACTTTTTTATACCCTTCCAACTATCACCTCTTTTCTTTATGTTTATTTTTTCTATAAACTTAGAGGGTCTCCACTGAACACTTGAAAGAAATGTACTCTTTAATGTAGGCTCATAGATCTAGAACTGGAAGGGACCTTAGAAGTCATTTAGACCAGCCACATATTTTTACAGGTGAGAAAACTGAGGCCCAGAACAGTTAAGTGACTTGAATAGGTCACAATGGCAATGAGTCCTCTGATTCCAAATCAATGTCTCTTTCCACTATTGCATTCAGTGCTTTGGATAAAGATAGACATGGCACACCTATCTAATTTTCGGATCATGCAAAACTGGAAGAGAGAAACACACTAAATGGTAGAGCCAGAATCCTAAAACGATCTAGATAGGCTAACTAACACATTAGGCCACATCTAAAAGATTGATAAATACAAAGTTTTAAATTTTGGCAAAAAAAAAATAGACGTCAGGGGTAGCTAGTTGGCTCAGTGGACAAAGAGCCAGGTCTAGAGATAAGATAGGTCCTGGGTTCAAAATGAGCCTCAGATATTTCCTAGTTGTGTGATCCTGAGGCAAGTTACTTGATTGCAATTGCCCAGCTCTTACCACTCCTCTAACTTGGAACAATACTCAGTATTGATTCTAAGAGAGAAAGTAAGGGCTTAAAAAATAGAATTCATAAATATAAAATGTCTGTGGGAATGGCTAGACGGTAGATTGACAGAAAACAGATTTGGAGCTTTTAATGGACTATGAGCTCAGTATGAATGGTGTGTTATGGAAGCCAAAAAAGTCCCTCAAACTAATGTGATCTTTGGTTGCATTAACAGAGGCATAGCTTCTAGGAACAGGAAGGCAGTTTATAAACTCTGTCCTGGTCAGATCTCCTCCTGGATATTATTCAGAGATGGAGACTAGATTTTAGGAAAGATATTGATAAGCTGGAGAGTGTTGAGATCTGAGCAAACAACTGGGGAAAGGCTACAAGTTCCTGTCTTGCATCCAAGAAACTGGGGATAATTTAGCTCAGAGAAAAGAAGACATGGAGAGACATGAGAGGAGTCTTCAAGCAGTTGAAGTGTTGCTATCCAACAGGAATTTAGAATTGTTCTGATCGACTCTAAAAGGCAACTTGGAACAACGGTAGAAGAAGGAAAGAGGGGAATTAGGTTTAATAGAAGGAAAAACACCTTACAGAGTGGTCTGAAAATGGAATGTTTTGTCTTTGGAAATGGTAGTTTCTCCTTTAATGGCATTTGAAGCTCTTCATAGCTTGGTTTCTTCCTTTGCCATTCTTTTTCCTTTATTCTTCTCCATACCCTCTGAGATCCAGCAAATGGGATAAACTTGCTGTTCCTCACATACTGCACTCTGAGCTTGCCCAGAAGGATCTCTCTCCTTGGCCTTGCCTCTTAGTTTCCACAGAATCCTTTTACATTCAGGTCAAACTCCCTCTCTCTTCCAGAGGTCTTTCTATACCTCTAGATGCTCATACATCCCCCATAAGATTACCTCCTATCTGCACCCTGTGATCTCTGCAGACAGAATGTGAGATCCTTGAGGGCAGGTATTGTTTTTACCTTTCCTGAGTCTCCAGGGCTTAGAACAGTACCTGTCACATAGCAAGTGCTGAATAACTGCTCATCTTAAACAGAGACTGACCACTTATCGAGCATGTTATAGAAAAGATTGTCTTTTAGCCATGTGTCGGAGTCATTGAATTCTCTGTCAATTCAGACATTTTTCTGTTTCTGTCATAAATTTGTCCTCTCTTGAAGAGGTCACAGGGTATTAGCTAACAAAGTAGAATTTAAAGTTTTTCATATATATATGTACATCTGTGTGTGTGTCTATTTTTCCTTTGAAAGAAATTTACTCCTATTCAAACAGTCAAAAAACATTATGCTTAGCAATTTTCATAAAAAAATGAAGAAGTCAGAGCAGCTGGACAGTCCAGTGGGTAGAGTGCCAAGCCTGGAATTAGGAGGTCCTGGGCTCAAATCTGTCCTTAGATACTTCCTAGCTGTGTGACCTTGGGCAAGTCCCTTAACCCCCATTGCCCAACATTTCTGTCTCAGAATTAATACTAAAATGGGAAGTAAGGGTTAAAAAAATGAAGAAGTTCTTGCCCTCAAGGAGTTTCTATTCTATTATGGAAGGCAACATGTACACATATACAATTAATTAATAATTTATATAAAATACAAGTGAGAGCTAAGCATAAAATGATAAACTTAACTTCTGAATAAGCAAACCAGAATCAATATGTGTGAAAATTTATCTTGTACACCTAATGGCACAGAAGTGACTGAGTTCTTTAAGGTCATGTTATTGGAGAGTAAACTAGTTCAACTTTCAACATTCTAGAAAGGCTCTGAGTATGATCCTGGAGACATATTCTACTTGTTTTCCGGAGATTGGCCCATCTAAGTATGGAGAGGCTTAAAACCTCAAACTGGCCACTCATTGATAAGTTCTTTGGCCATCCATGACACAAGACAAGTACCAAGTGGTGCTTCTTCCCATTCAGCCTTCTTCTACTTCAGTGGCAGTGTCAGGATGGCAAAGGAAGAGGGAATGAGCCAGTGCAAAGACATGAAGACAAGAGATTCAGTGTTACCTTCCATAGTCTTCTCAAGTCTGCCCCCTAGAAGATGTGTCAAACAGAGTCCCAGAGGACTTACCAACTCAGGGACCTGAGGCAATTGAGGCAAGCAGGGTTGCCCAGAGTTACAAAGCTAGCAAGTGTTTAAGGCCAGATTTAAACTCAGAAGGATGTCTTCCTGACTTTATCCATTGTGCCACATAGCTGTATTTTGTAAATACATACTTATTTTTATGCACTTGATAGACTATAAGCTCCTTGAGGTCAGAGGCTATTTTGTGTTGGTCTTTTTTGTATTCAGCATTTAGCCCAGTGCCTGACACATTATTGGTGTGTAGTAATTGCTTTTTAATTGATTGATAGATTAACCAATCCCAAGTTAATTAGCACATGACAGGGATGAAGAGTTGATCACTTCTGTCTCATAGCCCTTTTGGTTCACAAATTTTTCTTCTTTCTCATTTTTGCCTTTTGAAACCCTGTAAATCTTTTTATTTAAAATTTTATTTTTTAAACCCTTACTTTCCATCTTAGAATCAATACTGTATATTGGTTCCAAGGCAGAAGAGTGGTAAGGGCTAGGCAATAGGGGTTAAGTGACTTGTCCAGGGTCACACAGCTAGGAAATGTCTGAAGTCAAATTTGAACCCAGGATCTCCCATCTCTGGGCTTGACTCTCAATCCACTGATCCACCTAGCTGCTGCCCCTCAACCCCCAACCCCATTACTCTTTAAAGGACTAGCTCAAATTGTCATTTCCATGAAGCCTTTCCTGATATTCCCAGTCAGCAAAGATCCTTTCCCCATCAAATTTTCTTGGTTTGCTCCTTTCTCCTGTTTATTTTACATTATTTTGCTCTATTGTTTCCTCCCCCATCCCCTTGCTAAGCTCTAAACTCCTTGAGACCAGGGACCCTGTTTTGTTTTATTTTCATGACTCCCATAGTTGATGTGTATAGGAATGGATGAGCTGGGCAGTCATGGATGGGTTTCACTCTGCATCATCGGAAATAATATCCTAGATCCATCTGTTGGAGGAGATTAGAATCTCTCCCAGAATCCAGCATGGAGCTACGCACAGAGTGAACATTCTGTAAACATCTAGGTTCCAAGTTAAAGTTGTATATGACCCAAGTTTTTCTTGATGTAATTTAATAAACAGAGATAAACCCCAGATGAATAATTTGCATAAGAGATTAAATATATTTGAATTTGAGAATGTTGGCTGATCAAATTAGGTGGCAGTTATCGCAACATCACAAAGTAGCAGGATAATTGCCTTCATTTTCATTTTGATTGAAATTTCAGATCAACAAACATTTCTTTATTTCAAATGTTCAGTTCCATTGAGATCAATAGACATTTGATTTGAAGTAGTAGGGAATCATGGGTGGATGGCTAGGCTTGGAATCAAAATGCTTGGTACAAATCCTGCCATAATCATTAGCTGGATGACTTTGATCCAGTCACTTAACTTCAATGCCTCAGACTATTTTCGAAGATTTGAAGTGACAGAAAAATCACAGATCTACATGAGTGGAGGGGATTTCTAATTCCATGGAATCCAAGGTCAGGACCAAAACCCACTCCCTCAACTAAATCTATTTCGTACATATCTACTTTGTATTGACCGCCATGCTAGGGTTGGGGATGATACAAGATCTATAAGATACCAGCCCTATCCCCAGAAAGCTCAGAGCCTCCCAAGGGGCATAAGATCTGGGAAGAAACAGAGTACAGAATAGAAAAGAGATAAGGACATAGGAAAGGAACAAAAGCCTACTTGAGGTCCCAAGAAAGATAGTTTATTACTCTGTGGGTGAGAATTCTGTGAACTACCAGCCACAAGAAAGCTGGGAAGAATGTGTGTATGTATGTTTTGTATTGATACTAAAAGGAGGGGCCAATAAAATCAACTAATAACAAGAACTTTTATTTTTAAAATAATTAAAAAATTAAAAGATGTTGACTTTGGGTTTATCTACCTTATGGAAGGGAGAAAATAGAAAAGCCTAACCCACTTCCTCAGATAGGGTGGGCTATTTCCTGGCTTAGAACTCTGCCATCTTTCAGGGTACTTCTTTTCCCCTCTCCTGTTTATGTTTGCCTCTGACTCATGCACAAACTTACTCCTCTCCAGTCCTTGGAATCAACAATGGTTTCCTTTAAGAGCAGGGAAAGAGGCAGCACAGTGGATAGAACCCCTGACTTGGAGTGGGGAAGACCTGGGTTCAAATTTGACCTCAGATATACCTTAGCTGTGTGACCTGGGGCAAGTCACAACCCCAATTGCCTGTCCCTCACAGTTCTTCTGCCTTGAAACCAATACTTAGAATTCATTTTAAGACAGAAGGTAAGGGAGAAAGAAAGAAAGAATGAAAGAGAAAGAAAGGAAGGAAGAAAGAAAGAGGGAATTTATAGGAAACTGTGACCTTCAACTTTTTACAAAACTGAAAAAAAATATCTACCTAGCCTGATTTGCTCCGGGTTGAACTCTGCATTTATAATCCAAGCAGTGTTTTCCACTGTGGTTCCTCTGCTTCCCTGGACTTGCAAGCTGTTGACTGAGGAAGCACCAAATAAAAGATTGGATAGTCAGAAAGGAAACTGGGACTGCTTTCCAATTCTGACAAGACTGTTCTGCAAAGGCCTAAAATACCCACCACATTGTCCCAGTTAGAGGATATTCTGAGGCAGAGGTTGGATGAAACAAAAAGCTCCTTAATTTTGTGCTAGTTTCTTAGTGGTCTGGTTATTTACATGTATATGTGCATCTATCTATCTATCTATCTATCTATCTATCTATCTATCTATCTATCTATCTATCTATCTATCTATCTAACCAGCTGTATATTTATATGGATAAATACTTGCTTTCCATCATCATCTTTCCATCTCTCACCAGCCCAGGTTGGCCCAGATCTATTTCCTATTAGATAAAAGCACTTAGCATTTGTCAAAAACAAAGGCAAGTCATTAGTCACTGCTTTCTTGAAATGAAAAATGACATTTTCATAGTTTGCTCAGTGTGTGCCAACTATTCGTTTAGACTGAGATCTGCCTGATTTGTGCCTAATTTCTTTATTAGTAAATGCTGTGGAAATTTGTTTGGGCCTGAGTTTTCAATGAACTTACATAACAAATGCAAACACTTTTTATCTTCCAGCCTGTTAGTGTGAGATGTTAATGGCTCCTGACATTTGCTAGCTAATGATTCTACACCCTTTAATCTTGCCTCAGAAGCTTCCAGTCCTTCTTTGCAGAGCATCCCACCCCCCTCCAACCCAAATTTGAGCAGAATGATACTATGGTGAGGACCATTGGCCAAATGAACTGACTGTGATCTCTAAGCACAATCATCAGATTTTTCCTATATCCCTGGTTGCAACTATATATCTATGATGGGGAAAAGGAAGTGTTCTGGAAATGGCCTGGAGAACAACTTCATTTTCTTTACCTATTAAATTCTTCCTTCCCTCCCACACTCCCTCTCTCCATTCCTTCCTTCCTTCCTTCCTTCCTTCCTTCCTTCCTTCCTTCCTTCCTTCCTTCCTTCCTTCCTTCCTTCTTTCCTTCCTTCCTTCCTTCCTTCCTTCCTTCCTTCCTTCCTTCCTTCCTTCCTTCCTTCCTTCCTTCCTTCCTTCCTTCCTTCCTTCCTCCCTCCCTCCCTCCCTCCCTTCTTTCCTTCCTTCCATTTGGTGTAGGGAACTCTATCCCCTCTATCAATGCAGATGAGCATTTATTCTTCCCCTTATACTCTTCAGCACTGCCTGAGGCATTAAGAGTTATTTCCCCAATAACATAGAGTCAATGTGTCAGGGGGAATCCTCGAATCCATGTCCACTTGATGGCAAAGCCAGTTCTCTGTTAACTGTGCCATACTGACCTCTAAAATTAGGGAACATAATATTGTTCATAACATACTTAATGATAAGGACTAATTAAGAAGATCCTGGAAGGTAATGGATGTAAAATATAATGTTTCTCTGAAAATTGTCACAAGAGTTCAAAACTAGAAGACTGATGAACACAGAGGAGAGGATTAATTTCCTGAGATTTTCTAAACATCCATTCTCTCTCTCCTCCTCTTGATTTATTGCCTGAGATGTATTCTCAAGGTTGGTTTCCCCTCTCCTTTATTATCTCTGCGCTGTTTTCATAGCCTTCATACTACATCATAACAAGAGAAGGTTAGAAAGTCAACTTTTGAATACTAAGAAATATGGGGAGACATATGAAGAGAGACAGCATGAAGGAAGCAGGATCAGAACCACATATACAATAGTGACCATGACTATGTTGAAAACAAAACAAAACAAAACAAAACAAAACACTCTAAGTCCTACAAACCAGGAATTAAAGGTCAAAATGGTGTGTAGCATCAAAATTGGACTCTTTCCTTATTCTTTTGTTAAAGTGAACATGTACATTTAAAAAATTGTAATGAGTTTGGAGTTTATGGTTTTATGTATTGCCTTTCTCATTTTACTTCATGAACATCTGTTTTTGTTACTTTTTAGAACTTAAAAAGTTAAAAAAGAAATGAGTTTTGTTGTTGGTAAGAATATAGTTTTAAGCCTGGATAGGATAAAAATTGCTCACCCTGAAACTCATGTAACAGGAGGACATATTCCTTCTGTTATATTGTGAAAGATTTTTTTAAAAAATGACATATTTATGAATCTGACATAATTCTCAGAGGCAGAGATTAAAGAGTAAAATGGTCATGAATTATAATTTGAGAACCAAAAAAGATATCTAGTTTATCTAATATGGTTTTCTTAATTTTATAATTAGAAGAAACTGAGGCCCATAGATGTTAGATAATTAGCCTGAAGTGACAGGTATTAAGAGTGAGAGGCAAATCTGAATCTAGATCCTCTGACTTAAAATTCAGCACTTTTCTTATGGAACCACACTGTCTCCATATTTTAAAAACTTAATTAAATTTTCTTTATTTTTGACTCTGTTTTTACCCTCTTCATGCACTCCTGGACATGAGAGGCAGCATACTCTAAAGTACAGGGTACTGGATTTGAGTCAGGAAGACCTGGGTTCAAATCCTGAATCAGACACTTACTGTGGGATGCTGGTCGCCACAACCTTTTTTTTTCCCTTATTTCATCATCTGTTAAATGACAGGGTTAGAGTTGGTCTCTAAATTTCCTTCCAGCTCTAAAGCATCTTTAGATTGATTACAGGCTCTTTTAACTCGGAGAGAAATCATAATTACCCCATTTTTAAACAATCCAATTAAAAATTAATTATTTTATTTATTTAGAATATTTTTCCAAGGTTACATGATTCATGTTCTTTTCCTCCCCCCTTTCCTCCCCCCTCCTGGAGCTGATGATCAATTCCACTGGGTTATACATGTATCATTATTCAAAATATATTTCCATATTATTAATATTTGTAATAGAGTGATCTTTTAGAGTCCAAATCCCTGATCTGATTCCCATTAATCCACATGATTGATCTTGTTTTTCTTCTGCATTTTTCTCCCACAGTTCTTTCTCTGGAGGTAGATAGTGTGCTTTTTCATAAGTCCCTCTGGATTGACAAACCAATTTTTATATCATTTACATGATAGCAAATTGGAGAATCAATTCAACAAACAGGAATGACATACATTTATGTAAACCTCTTTGCTAGATATGGGGAGATACAAAGATGAGAAATGAGATTTCCCCTGCCCTTCTGGAGCTTACACTCTGCTGTGGAATGAGGGCACTTGCACGATATTATATGATACAAGTTAGGATGTCAAAGTGATCTAAGAAAAATTGTAAATGGAGGGATCACCTTCATCTGGGCAAGACAAAGTCAAAAGTATCTTTGGGTGTTGGATTTGGAGTCAGGGAACTTGGGTTTACTTTCAGGATCTGCTACTTAAATTGTGAGATCTTAGGTAATTAATTTTTTCTTTCTGGGCCTCTTGTTTCATCTGCAAAAAAGAAGGTGTTGGACCTTTTTTCAGTTCTTAATCCAGGTCTTTTTCCAGTTCTTAATCTATTAATAGTGTAATTCTAAACTTAGAGCCACTTACTGGAGTTAATGGCTTTGAGTTCAAGTTCTAGCTTCCATTTATTTATTTGTTTTTTCCAGTTACATGTAGAAACACTTGACAATTCTTTTTCTGACATTTTAGGATTCATATTTCTCTCTTTTTTTCTTACCCTCCCTCCCTGAGGTGGTAAATAGTCTGATATAGGTTATTTCATGCAATGATTGCATGTTTTCTATCACTCAGCAAACCATTGTGGGACTTGGTTTCCTCATGTGTAAAACTGATAAGAAAAGAGTATATGATTTATTTCTAATGCAATTTCTACTTCTATGAATCTACACTCCTTTCTGAAAGTCTAGGCAGGATCATTTGTATAGATGGTATCTAGAATGCCTGACATCACCAGGGCAAAGTAACTGGGACTTTGTCTAGGGTACTAATGACCTTTGTAGTCTAGTAGTATATAAAAAAGACTGCTTTACACCAAACTACTACTAGATAATTCATCTTGGCCACAATCTTCTTGGCCTTGATTTCACAGGTAACATCACCCCAGCCCAGTAATATTTTGGTGGGCTTATTTTGAGGCCAAAGTAACTAGTTCTGGTTCTGTCAAATACAGGTACAAGTTCCAACCAAAAAACATCTTGATGACCATCGAAAGGGAAAAGTCAAGATATTCTGTGAATTGTCATGGGGATGCTTGGAAAAGGGGCATAGAGATGAGTATGAATTGAGTAACCAGAATTTAAGTTTTCCTTCCTTCCTTCCTTCCTTCCTTCCTTCCTTCCTTCCTTCCTTCCTTCCTTCCTTCCTTCCTTCCTTCCTTCCTTCCTTCCTTCCTTCCTTCCTTCCTTCCTTCCTTCCTTCCCTCTATCTCTCTGTCATTCTGTCTCTGACTCTATCTCTGTCTCTCTGACTCCCTTCTCTCTTTCTCTCCCTCATTATAATTCCTATCTTATTCCACATCTTTTATTGTCACTTTATTGAACATAAATGCAGTCTAAATGTCATGTTGCCTATAAATCCTAGATACTGGGAAGCTCTTCTTAAAAAAGAAATAGAAGGGCAAAAGATTTTTACTTTCACATTCTGCCTTATTGATCTCTTCATCTGTAAGATGTGGGGGATTGGACCCATTGCTCCTAACATTCTTTCCAGCTCTGAATCAATGATCCTATATACTTTCTGTCAGCTTAAGGGAGTTGCTTAACCTTTTTCAGTCTGAGTTTAGACATCTGTATAATAGGGTTAACATGGAAAGTTAACCCCATTATGGTGAAAAAGGTCCATCCTAGGAATGATAGGATAATTAATGAAATGATGCACTTTAAGCTATAAAGAAACATATTTTGTAAATCCAAAATATTACAGAAATGCTTCATTTATTCAGCATCACTGAGGAGTGAGGTTTGTCACATAAGCAAAATTTCCTGATAGTTTATTGCTTATTTGCTTTAAGCTTTAACACTTAAATGTTTTTTAACTAGGAAATCTTTCTAATATGCATCACACACTTTCCTGCCTCCTTAAACCAAGTCTGCTGAATATCATTTAAGTTTTTCTTGATGACTCAGGGCATTTGAAGGGCTGGGATGTGGAGGAGGAATTGGATTTGCTCTGCTTGGTCCCAGAGGACATAACTAGGAACAATGGGTAGAAGGTGCAGAGAGGCAAATTTAGCTTAATATAAGGAAAAATCTTCCTAATACAGTAGTGAGCTATTCTATAATCCAGTGGTCTGCTTTGAGAGGAAGTAGGCTCCCTTCACTGGAGGTCTTCAAATGGAGGCTGCGGTACTGTTGTTGAGATTCTTGTTCAAATATGGATTGCTCTAGATGACCTCGTATGTATTTTTCAGCTCTGAGATTTTGAATCACAGGACCTCTATTATTACACAGCTGTCTTAATAAGTGATGTTCTCAGGGGCTATTGACTGAATTGTATCTTTGCTAAATGGCCCCACACTGCTGAGCTTTTAGAATTCTTGGGTCTGTTTTTGTAGTTTTTCTGTCTCTGTCATGGTCAGGCTGATAGCTCTCACTTATCAGTCTCTAAAAACATCCCCTTTCAAATCAATTCAACAAACATTTATTAAACACTGTGCAAAGCAGTGAGGTATAGCAGAAGGAAGGTTGCCCTAAGAACTAGATTCTAGCCCTGAGTGTGTTGGTAAATGTTTAATAACTGGCTTACTGAAAAAAAAAAAGATGTAGGTAGGTCACATTTTCAGGTTTAATCTGTATTACTAATATCTTCTCTACCTCAATTTCTTAAGTGTAGAGTCCATACAATCAACAAAACAGTAAATTAGGCTTGATTTGTAGGTTTGCTGATTTCTGAGGTCTAAATATTTGCATTGAAAATTTAATAATCAGCTTTCATGAGCTGGCTCCTGCACATCTGTGGTCCTAGCCTATTGTTGACACATATTGATCCTAGGCGAATTGTTTAACTTCTAAATGTTCTAGGTTGATCTCTGAGCCTTTAAAGCTGCAGAGAAAGTATCACAGATAGAAACAATATTGTATAAATATCATGTTATTAAAATATGACATATATGTGTCTATAATCATCTCTCTCTATCTGTGTCTATGTATCTATGTATCAATGTTTGTATCTATGTGTCTATGTATCTATATATGTATGTATGTATCTGTCTATATATGTATATATCTATCTGTCTATGTATGTATGTAGGCATCTGTCCCTATGAGTATATTTTATTTTTCCCAATAGGATATAACTTCCTTGATGGCGAGATTATTTTATCTTTATCTTTGTATCCCAAGTGTCTTGTGCATAGTAGGAGCTTAATAAATGCTAGCTGTCTGATTGATTGACTGAGATAGTTCATATATTTCTGAAAAAAGTGCTAGCCTGGGAATCAAAAGACCAGAGCATGAGTTCCAACTCTGTCATTTATGGGTAATGTGACCTTGTGTCAGTCACTTAAAATTCTCTGAATTTCCTCATCTGTAAAAGGGGGAAAATGCTAACTCTAACAACTACCTCAGAGGGTCATTTTGCATAATGGATTTACGGATTAAACTGCTTTGCAGTCATAAAACACAACTTAAATATGAGTTATTATTATTTGCTTAAGAAAAACTAAGTATACAACTTGAAACTGAGAAGGGAGAACAGCTGTTTGTTTAGAATTGTCCCCAATGCCATCAGTAACACTAAGGTCATTGTTCTCTTGTACTTCATTGTATTTGAGGGTTTGGGATGAGCGCATCCATTCTGTAGCCCCAACAGCTTTGAAGGAGTCAAGTTTGGTCATGTACATCTCCTTATCATCTTTTTGGATAACTGTAGCCTTTTATGACCACCCCCTCAACTTTGTTAATAATTAGCAGCTCAGTGCTTTTCTGCTCAGTTTGTGCCCTTGTAAAGCTGAAAACCCAAACCTAAATAATTGATACTCAACATGGCCATCATTGGGCTAAAGAAGTATATCACGTCCTCCTCCTCCTCCTTCTCCATATTACAATGCCAATATTCTACAGTGGGAGTAGGGAGGCAAGGTTTATTTGCTGAGCTTCAGTCTCTCCCTCCATTGAACCTTGTGATTCTGAAAGCTGTCTGCAGATGTCTCTTAGTGATACAGCTCTTCAGTAGGTAAGTAACTGTGAATGCCCTCTCTGCCCTTCTGGCTGGAGGTGGCCATTGTGCAGGAAAAGAAGAAGCAATTATAGGAGGCACTTTGGAAATACTAAACAGTGTTGGTCCTTAAAGGCAAAATAAGAGAACATTATCAAATCATGAGCCACCGAAGTCATTATTGAATCATGGACCATTATTCAATTCAATAAACAATTATTATGTATCTACTATGAGGTGGTCACTGTTTTGTTTTTCTGGGGAAACAGAAGGGAAAAATCCAAATAATCTTTCACTTAAAGGACCTTATGTTTCATTAAGGGGTATAATACACACAGGCCTATCACACTGATAAATAAATGCACAGTATCTGTATATATGTGTGTGTATATTCACATATACCCACAATCATACGCAAGATTAAATGCCTAAAGCATGTAGCTGGTTAGTGGTGGAGTCCTTAGAAGTCAGAATTAAACACATCATGAGATAAAACTTTCTAACACTCAGGAATGTCTAAAATGGAATAGCTTGTCTTAGGGAATAGAGTTCTTGTTCACTGGAAGTCTTATAAGTCAAATTAGGACAGTAAGCAGTTATTTAGTAGCTGCTATGGGCCAGGGAATATGCTAAGTGCTGGGGATACAAGGAAAGGCAAAAAGTCAGTCCCTGCTCTCAAGGAGCTCCCTTTAATGGGGGAGACCTTGTAAGTCTAATTGAGAACTTATTAGGGATAGCATAGATGGAACTTGTGATTTACATGAGGATTCTAGCAGCTGAGTTATTGTGGAACAATAGAGCAAGGGCTAGATCTGGAGAGAAAGGACCCAAGTTTGAACCCTGACTCTGAGGACTTAATACCTGCATGACCCTGGAAAGTCATTTAATCTCTCTGGATCTCAGTTTCTTTGTAAAATGAAGGGATTTGGGTTTCTTGACTTCTGCAACCCTTTCCAGTTCAAAAATCCATCATTCTCTGTTATCAGTGGTATGGTGGATAAAGTGATGGCTTAGAGTCAGGAAGCCCTGAGTTCAAATCTAGCTTCAGACACTTAACTGTGTGACACAAATCATCTAACAATCTCAGGTTCCTCAGTTAAATAATGGTGGAATAACCTTCCAGGGTTGTTGTGGGAATCAAATGAGATGATATTTGTACAATGCCTGGCACATAGTAAAAAGATTCTTGTTCCTTTCCTTCTTTTTCTATTGTTTTTCTGTGACACAGTCCGAACTAGAGCACTCCTGTCTTTGATTTAGGAAAATGGGCAGCTTATATTTGGACTAGAACTGAGGTTTTTCTTATTGAATCCTAAGACTGGGTGGTATGTAAGTATTTTGGCAAATAACTATGTTTTTCTTCTAACCTTTCATAGTGGCTCTACTATCATACTTCCCCAAAAGATAGTAACTCAGACATCTTCCCAGGTTAACATCAATGAAATGGAAGAAATTGGAAATATATATATATATATACGTTTATGTGTACATACACAAATATTTCTCTAAATCTAGGAGAAATATGGTACAATAGAGAACTGGCTTAGGAAATTGGGGGTGGGGGGGTGAGGAACTGGATTCAGATCCAGCCTCTGATACACCCTGACTAGTCTTTTAACCTCACAGTGCCCTAGAGGCAATTCTCCAAGAATAGAAATTGTAAAAAAAAGTTCCAATTTGCACTTGTAGAGGTAATTTCTTCACTTGGGAGTTCATAATATCAGTGAATTCATAGACCCAATCTCTACCCTTGAAACCTAGTTTTTGAAAAAGTCCTATTTCTAGCTTCTACTGCCGACTACAGCTAAGAAACTGATTTTATTCATCCCACACCCCATCCCCTTACAAAAAAAGAGAAATGCAAAAATTAGGTTAATATTATTTGGGTCCATTTATATTCTTCTCAATATCACTTTTCACAGATTTTTAATTTACTGCATCCAACATTCTGTATATTCTGTGATCTAATGACACTGACCTCTTTGCTATTCTTCACACAAGGCACTTGATCCATAGATGCCCAGCTTGTTCACTGACTCTGTGCCATACTTGGAATGTTCTCTCTCCTCATGTCTACCTCCTGGCTTTCCTGGATTCTGAGTTTTAACTATAGTCCTACTGAGTGCAAGAAAACTTTCCTAGTCCTCCTTAATGTTACAGCTTTCCCTCTGAGACTACCCTCAATTTATCCTATTTAGATCTTATTTGTATATAGTTATTTGACTGTCTCATCTGCATTAGACTGTGAGCTTCCTAAGAGTAGAGAAGAAAACAAATATATATATATACATCATATGTATATAAATAATATCTATTTTAGAGAGTATATATTTTTTTATATATAAAGAGAAGAAAAATAAGTCTTTGAATATGTCCCTCTTTTCTATATTAATCTATATCTATATGTGTTTTCCTTCCCCCCCCCCTTAGCCCAGTGCCAGGCACACAGTAGTGTCAATAGTGATAAAGGTTATGGATGGACCTAAATGCCTCTCTCAGTCATTGCTTCAGTTGAAAAAGCACCGAACTGGGAATTAGGGAATCAGAGCTTTTAATCCTGATTTGGAACATGACTAGCTGTATGACATTTGCCAAGTCAGATGACCTCTCTGGGCTTCAGTTTGACCATCTGTAAACCACTTACTATTCTACATGAAGGTAGAGTCTCCATGGACTGGAGAGATAACACAAAAAGACATCAGCTCTTTGAGAGAATGGTCCTACGTAAATCAACATCTTTATTATTATAGTCAGGCTGCCAATCTCACCAGAGCTTAGTATACAACTTTGAGTGCTTGATTTGGAAATCTTTTTGTTCTTTTCTACTGGCCTTCTCAGGACAAGATTTCAGGTGATTTAGCACTAAAGAATGACATAAATAATTGAGTTTCTTTTTAAAAATCATCCATAGTCAATGAATTAAACTGTAGCATAGGGATGACAGCTTGGTAGACATTTAGGCTATATTTTTGTATTCTGAATCTTTCATTTTTTGGTTTAATCTACTCACATTTTTCAGATTCCTTTTTGGATTGGACATATCTGGATACTGTATCAAATATGCCAATATCATGCTACTTATTTTCTCTCTTTCTCTTTTTGTCTCTCTCTACTCTCTCTTCCTAGTGTTCAATGGACTAGACTTGAAATGGGGAAGCAAAAAGGGCTTTCTGAGCACATTTTTTTGATAGCCGTTTGTTCCCTGCTATGTCCTCCCCTATTTCAGTTGGTTCCTCCTGGAATCTCTTTTTTAAGGAAAGTGACTTGGTCAGCCTTACTCATTTCTTCATCCTCCTCCAGGTTCTGCTTCATACTCTCTGGATCTCTTTCTCTACTATGCCACTGTGTGGGTACCTTCTCTTCTCTTCCTTTCCTTCTCTCAATTCCCTTTTATGTATTACCTTCCCCCATTAGAATGGAAGCTACTTAAGGGCAAGATCTATCTTCTTGTTTATGTTTATATTCCCAGTATTTAGTACAGTGCCTGACATGTAAGGACTTAAATAAATTCTTGCTGAATTGACTTGCAGTCTTATAAGAATGCCAGTGTTACTAAAGTTGAGAATAAGCTAAAGCTGGTGAAGAAAGTAAAAGCCAACAAAATACATTTTCTCTCCCTTTTAGAAAGCATTATTGAGGGGGCAGCTGGGTAGCTCAGTGGATTGAGAGCCAGGCCTAGAGATGGGAGGTCCTAGGTTCAAATCTGGCCTCAGACACTTCCCAGCTGTGTGATCCTGGGCAAGTCACTTGACCCCCATTGCCTAGCCCTTACCACTCTTCTGCCTTGGAGCCAATACACAGTATTGACTCCAAGACGGAAGGTAAGGGTTTAAAAAAAAAAAGAAAGCATTATTGAGGAAGGAACAAGGAAGGGATAGGACAATAATCAGGGTGATTGAGTTTATAATTGACAAGAGAAGACAGAACTGTTCAATTTTTTGTTTTGCTTTTGTTTTCTATGCTAAGGAAAATAATCACTGATCTGGAAAGGACACAGAAAAATGGCCAATGGGAAGTTCAAAACCAAGATAAAGTACGAAATAAATAAGAAAATCCTCAGGTGTCCCTGATGAGTTCATACCATCTGGCTCAGATGAATAAACTATATGAGAGGTATTTATTCCTCTTAGTTCTACAGGTAACTCTCTAAGTCAACAAACATTTTTTAACCACCTACTATATGCCAGGCATTGTGCCAAGTGCTGGGAATACAGTGAAAGGTAAAAGACAGGCCCCTGCCCTCGAGGGGCTCACAATCTAATGAGGGAGACAACCTGCCAACAACTATGCACAAATAAGTAATGAATTGAAGTTATGAAGTTATGAATTGATATGATTGATTGATATGAATCATAAAGTCATTAGTATTAAGGATTGTGTACAAGTTGAGATTTTATCTGGGGCCTTAAGGAGGTCATGGAAGCCAGGAGATAGAGGCCATAATGGCATAACTTTCAGAGACAGTGCTGATCTTCATTAGTTTAAGGAGTTTTCTAACCTAGAAGTTCCTTGTACCAATTCTTATCTTTATCCATCTATTTTTGTATCAATGTATCTCTCTCTCCATCTCTCTCTCTCTCTCTCTCTCTCTCTCTCTCTCTCTCTCTCTCTCTCTCTCTCTCTCTCTCTCTCTCTCTCTCTCTCTCTCTCTCCCTCTCTCTCCCCATGGTTATGAATATCTATCTAGCTATAGATCTATCTATAAATGTGGACATCTATAAACATCTATAAATATATATGCATGTGTATGTTATCTTATTCATTAGAATTCACAGTCTTGAGATCAGTGACTGGTTCACTCTTATACAGGGATACTGGAAGAACCAATGGATATGATTCATGAGTCTGCAAGATAGTAAAAGATGACAGAAGGACCACAAGATTTGAGAAGTTTTTTTTTTTTAAATAAAAGAATGAATCCTGCAAACTCTAGGACCACATCTAGATTGGTTCTGCTTGGCTCCAGAGGACAAAAGCCCTTTGATGCCAGGCACTGAACTGACAACTAGTGGCAATAGGTGGAATTTTCAGAGAGGTAGTTTTTGGATTATTATAAGGAAAATATTCTAGACAATTAGAATGGTCTAAAAGAATAATGTAAGCTGGCCCCACAAGATCATATGTTCCCTCCTCACTCACTGGAGATAGCTGAGCTGAGGCTGAATGGCCACTTGCAGGGGGTGGAGGGTGTTGTAAAGAAAGCTCACTGCTCACATATAAACAAGTTGGGCAAGATGTGTTCTGAACTCCCTTCCAGCTTAGAGTAATGGTGATTCCAGGATTCCTAAAGAGTTTGCCATCAGAAGCTCCCAGTTAGTCACCAAATTATGCTTTAAGTGTTTTTCTCCTCCTTCTAAATATACGATTATAATGGAGGCAGCACAGAGAGAGAGAGCTAAGATCAAAATGAGAAGAGCTAGTTTCAAGTCCTATCTCTTACACATGCTGGTTATGTGGTTCTGGATGATTCCTTGAACCTCTTAGTCCTCTAGGACTAAACAGCTGTTAATATCTCTAAGTTGTGGGGGGCAGCTGGGTGGATCAGTGGATTGAGAGCCAGGACTAGAGATGGGAGGTCCTGAGTTCAGGTTTGACCTCAGATACTTCCTAGCTGTGTGACCCTGGACAAGTCACTTAACCCCCATTACCTAGCCCTTACTGCTCTTCTGTCTTGGAACCAATACATAGTATTGATCCCAAGATTGAAGGTAAAGGTTTAATAAAAAAATAAAAATAACTCTAATTCATACAGTTTTACTGCTCTATATGTGTAGAGGGAATTTTCTTACCTGGGAGATCACTCTACCATGAAATGATGGATCTAGTTCTTGCCCTAATAATACATGCAGCCTTTGCCAAACATTTTAGAGCTGTTTTAAGTAGTAGTAGCTTAATATATATATAATGCCCCTCTCTCTCCATTAGAATTTAAGTTCTTTGAGGACAGAGACCAATTAATTTTTGTCTTTTTGTCTCCAATGCCTAACATTGTATCTGGAACATAATAAAGTTGTTGTTCAATTGTTTCACTCATTTCTGACTCTTTAACCCTATTTAGGGTTTTCTTGGCAAGGACACTGAAATGGCTTGCCATTTCCTTCTCTAGCTCATTTTACAGATTAAGAAACTGAGGCAAATTGGTCCAATGACTTTCCCAAGGTCACACAGGTAGTAAAATGTTTGAGGTTGGATTGGAACTCAAGTCTTCTTGACTCTGAGTCCAGTACATTATCCACTGTGCAACTTACAGTAGCAATCTGATAAATAATTATCAACTGATTTTGTGTTTCCCCAGCTAGAATTCAAGCAACCCGAGGGCAGAAACTATGCCTTAGATGTCTTTTATATCTTTTGTAACTCCCAGCATAAATGTTGGACCCATAATAGAAGAATCACTGAATACTTTCTGTATGGCTGATTGATTACAAGGGTGTTTGAAGTACAGCCTTTTAGGAAACAGTCCCAATAGCTGTTTTTTCAGGGTAGAGAACAGGGTGCTAAAAGCCAACAAAGAGATTAATGCTATAGGAAAAGGATTAAAAGGGAAAAAAAGAGGAGAGAGAGGCAGACAAAAGAAATCTGCACCCCATAGGAACCCTGATGAATAACTGCAACCCTCATTCTTGCCTGCCTCTGGGAAAGGAAAAGAACACAAATAATCATGTTTCTTGAAAAAGGTCTGACATATTTGGCTCAACAGCTTGTTTATCACTTTGAAATGAACCTTCTCTACTAATGACTTTGCTTCACTTGCTTATTAGATGTTAGTATTTTAGGAACAATATATATAAAAAACTAATATGGCTTTTCTTTTTGCCTTTTTTAAGTATTGGTCTTAGAGGTAGATGGGTAATACAGGAATTGTTGTTCATTCTTTGTTTCATGGGGTGATACCTTGTATTGCTTGTGAATTGGATTTAAATGAGGCAGAGTGGCACAAAGTCATCATTCTCCATCTTTCTTCCAGAGTCATCAAAGGCCAATGGCAAGACAAAAGTCTGGCGATGGTCTGGGATACAGTAGATGATTTTGGCGTCTTCCATATCTGACCAAGTTGCTCCACAGTGTTTGCTTTGGTGGCCTTCATATGACAAATGGTTCTCATCCATCTGTTCTGAGAGGGAAGTCTTCCTATGCTTGGGGTGGACATCACACTGGCTCAATGATGGGTTTGGCACCTGTTGATCACTCTCCATCAAGGGGATAGAAGACTGGTCTTATACAGGAAAGGTCTAAATTCAAATTTGGTCTCAGGTATTTCCTAGCTGGGTGACCCTGGGCAAGTCAAGTAACCTCTCACCATCTTCATTTGTAAAATGAGGAAAGGGTCCGAATGGCCTCCTAAGTCCCTTCCAATTCTAACCTTATGATCCTATACAGCCACAAAAGGAAGAGGAGTGGTAAAAATATAAGATTTCTACACGTTTCTTTACAAGTAAAAGGGGAATAATAAAACTTTAATTACCTAGCTCACAGAATTGTGAGGAAAGTACTTTATAAATCTCGGAGCTCTGTTGATGTGTGAGCTACTCTACAAGGCTGAGGGTTTTATGGGTAGCCAGTCCTTACTACTAAATGCTTGTGTAATTGAATTAGGTTTTGTCTCCACAGTGGAGATCTGTTTCCGCCCTCTAGTAAACTCAGAATCCTAAAATTTGAGAGCTGAAAGGAAACTTAAAAATATACTATCTAGCACAACTGCCTTTATTTTACAGATTAATAAAGCAACAGGGCTAGAGAGACTGACAGAAGACACTGACATGCTGAGAAAAAAGCTCACAGCCCAGTACCAAGGCACTGAGGTGACTTCCGATGCCAAAGGCAAATGCAAACAAGCCTTCTGTTCTGTCATCTGTGGGTGACTTCTACAGAGTTAGTGCCATCAACCCAGACTCTTGGGAGATATTTGGTTTGTGGCTGGTTGCCAACTTTAGTCCTCCTCCCTTCTCCCAGAGGGTGAACATAGCCAAGGGCAGGAATGGATGTTGCCTGCCTAAAAATTTCTAAAATTAAATCCACAGTTCCACATCTCACCTTCTCCTAGCATAGTTCATAGGTTTGTTAATTGTAATAGAGAAAATCAGTTTTTATCAACATGCCACACTTGGGTGCACAGACAACCCCTTAGAACATCTTCAAGGCAAACATTCAATAAACTGGCTGTCATATCTATAATAAAACATTTTGTAGTCATAAAGCAAATGAAATACACTCACACAACACACACACACAGCCTAGCATATAATAGACACTTAATAAATGCTCTTTAACTGTTAACAAAAGTGATGCCACCTTCCTTAACCTGCCAGGCACTTTGGGTACTCCATAGGCTCTACCAATTTGAAAATTGGCAAAGAGTTGGTGATTGAGGGAAGGAATTAGCTCTAACTGAAAATATAAATCTGGGTAGGAAACTCCCTTGGTTTCTGGATAAATTAAGTCTATCCTCATTTTCATTTTCCCGTTTAAGCTTCACTACTGTCTTTGTGCCAGTCTCTATCAGAGAAACCTGAGGAGCAATGGAAATTTCAGTCTTTGGACAGCGGATTTTTCCATACAATACAAAGAAAGGCAATAAATAATTAATTACTTGTATAGTATTTATTCAGTTGAGAAGGGAGAATGTTTTGCTATGTAAGCTTTCTTTACAAGTTGGAATCTTTCCCCAGATAGTGAGGTATGATGCGTCCATTGAGCATGGAAGGAAGGAGAAGAGGAAAAAAGAGAAGGAAGGAAAGAAAGAAGGAAAGAGGGCAGGAAGACAAGAAAGAAGGCAGGAAGGGAGGAGAGGAAAAAAATAAAAGAGATCAGGAAGGAAAGGAATTAAAAAGAGAGGAAGGAGAGAGGAGGAAGGAGGAGAAAGAGGATGATGGAAGAAAGAAATAAGAGAGGGTGGGGAGGAAGGAGTATAGCAGAGAAGAGAAAGGAAGGAAGGAAGAAAGGTAAGAAGAAAAGAAGGAAGGAAGGAAGGAAAAGGAAGGAGAGAGCCAGGGAGAAAGTGATGGAGAGAGAGAAGAGAGGAAGGAAAGACTGCTAGTTTTCTGGGGTTTCTTGTTTGAAAGGTTAGAAATTAGTAGCTTTCCCATGGATTCCAACTCAGAAGCCAGCTTAAATCAAGAAAGATTTATTGACTTTCTCTGCACAAAACATTGTGACACACACTGAAAGCATTCCAAATTTCAATGACTTGGATCCAACCTTCAGGGGGATTATAATCTGGGATGGGAGCAAGATAAATAAATGTCTTTGAAACACTTAGAAAGTAAAATAAAGGGGGCAGCTGGGTGGCTCAGTGGCTTGAGAGTCAACCTAGAGATGGGAGGTCCTAGGTTCAAATCTGGCCTCAGACACTTCCCAATTGTGTGACCCTGGGCAAGTCAATTAAACCCCATTGCCTAGCCCTTACCACTCTTCTTTCTTGGAGCCATTATTGGCTCCAAGACAGAAGGAAAGGGTTTTAAAAAAAGAAAGAAAGAAAGAGAAATAAAACATGATGCAATCAACTGTAAGTTTGTGGAGTACAGATGGTATATATTATAGAGAAAGAGATCAATGTGGACTGGAGGGATTAATGTTCACCTCCCACCTCTTTGCAAACTGTACTGTACTTGAAGCTTTCTGGATTCAGAGCTGTTCAGAGTATTCCTAGTTAAAGTTGAATCCATGATATTTTGTTGTTTAATCAATATCTATGGTGACTACTTTAAAATTTTACTTAAAATATTTTTTAGCAATTAACCATGTATACTTTTAGACAGTAGGATTTAATAGCACAAGAATAAAATTTAAAGTCTGCAACTCTGTTTTCTCAGGTCACAGGAGGGTAAGCAAAAAAGGAAACCTTGTCTTCCTGAATTCAAATTTACCTCAGATGCTTATATAACTATGTGACCCTGAGGAAGTCACCGAACCCTGTTTGCTTCAGTTTTCTCATCTGTAAAATGAGTTGAAGAAGGAAATAGTAAACCATTCCAGTACTTTTGCCATGAAAATCCCAAATGGGGTCACAAAGATGTGAACAGGACCAAAATGGCTGAACAACGATGTGGTTCCTCTACTTCTATTATTCTAGGATTCCATAAAATGCAATAAAAAAATCATGATATTTGCAAAATTGTTCTCTACCAAAGTTAGGAAGAAATCAATTTAGAATTTTTCCTGTAAATAACCATCTTTAAAACTTTCTGAAAGGGATGTTTCCATCTTTAAAGTTCACATTTTTTAAAAGTTCTGATGCCATTCAGCACAAGAACTTAACACATGACTAGTTAGAAGTTTTCAAAGGAACAAAATTTTGAAAGAACCCCCAATATTTTACCTCTCTCTCATTCACTATGGGTGGGAATTGATAGAAAGGGCCTTTCACTTAAGCTTACTGTTGGTCAAATTTATTAAGAAAACCCTGGCATTTCATACTTGTTGCCCTAGCAGAAAAATGGTGATTGTCACGATACCAAAATTTTCTTAAATAGTTACTAGGATGCTGGCCAAAAAGTGGAGGCTAAAAACCAAAGATATACTTCATGCTTAATGTATTAGATAAGGAAGAGATCTTAGAGATTAGATTTATATGGATTGAGTTTGGAGCCAAGATAGTAGAACAGCAGAGATATCCAAACTTCCCTAAACAGATTTAGAAAATGAACCAGATTGAATCTTGATGGGTAAATCCAGAAAAAAGCCATAACGAATCATTTGTCCAGTCTATTTATA
This sequence comes from Monodelphis domestica, assembly GCF_027887165.1. Lineage (NCBI taxonomy): Eukaryota > Metazoa > Chordata > Mammalia > Didelphimorphia > Didelphidae > Monodelphis > Monodelphis domestica. The sequence goes on from NC_077227.1 coordinate 615,327,966, forward strand.
TAACCAAGGAGGTCTATGGACTGTGGATACTGGTGAGACCAAGTATTACCAGAGCACTCCACTTTCTAGAGCACTCTGGCAAGAAGAGTTTGCAGACCTATACAGTGTACCCCCAAACCCATACAGGGCAATGCAATGGGGGACAGGTACAAATTGGTAATTTTGTCACCCATTACCCAGTTTTGAGTGACAGATTCATGTTACAGTGAGAAGGGGAATTGCTCACAGGGATGATATTTCCAATTATGGAGGCCCTAGGTTGTTTAATAAGAAAGGAGGAAGTCCAGAATCCAGTAGCAGTGGAAGTAGTGTGGCTAAGACAGTAGGTGTATAGCAGGATCTCATTATCAGTATATAGCCCAGACAGCACAGGAATACCCATAGCAGGAATTCCAGACCAAAGGAGAGCCTATAGTTCTATTACTTTGAAACAACAGAGTTTCTTAGCTATATGAATCCATCAGTAATCCAATGCTCAAACCTAATCCCGGCTCAGGAACTTGCAGAACCAAAACTAGGAAGCAACAATCAGACTTTGCCCTAGATCAGTCTACTCTGGAATCGCTTAAAGCTTGAAGACCTCCAGGCCAATCCTAAGATCCTAGAATAACATGGTATTTAATACCCCCAAGAAAGCAGTAGTAAAAACTACAGCAATAAGCTTGAAGTTTTCCCAGGCTGATCCTGAAGTCCTAGAACAACAAAGTATTTTATTCCCCAAGAAAGTAGCAGTAAAAACTGTCTAGCCCATACCTCCAGAAGTATGGCATCAAGTCCAAATTCAAGAAGTTGACTGGAAGAATGGGCTATCCCAAAATGACTCCAACACAATGAACTGTTGTGGTGTCTAGTTGTTTAAGACACACACACACACACACACACACACACACACACACAGAGAGAGAGAGAGAGAGAGAGAGAGAGATGACTTCCAGAAGCAATGCTTCTGAGAAGACAATTTGGGTAAAAATTCAGAATTCTTAAAAAATATGAAACAAGAGTTAAAAGAATGTTTTATAGGGGTAGCTCAGTAGATTGAGAGCCAGGCTTAGAGATGGGAGGTTCTGGATTCAAATGTGGCCTCAGATAATTCTGAGCTCTGTGTCCCTAGGCAAGTCACTTAATCCCCATTGCCTAACTCTTAGAAGCAATATACACTATTTATTCTAAGATGGAAGACAAGGTTTTTTTTAGAGAATGTTTTACAAATGGAATGAGGGTGCTTAAAGAAAAAAATGGAAGATAAATGAATGCCATGAAAGAAGACTTGGAAAGGAAATTAACTGCTCAGTACAAGAGGTACAAAATCTTGTCCTTGAGCACACAGCAATCTCCCCCCAAATTAGAATGGACCAAATAAAAGCCAATGACTTAATGAGTTAATAAAAATATTAAAATAAAGTTAAGAAGCTGAAAAAAATATAAGAAAATGTAAAGATCCTCACAGCAAAGGCAAGTGATCTAGAACATAGCTCTGGGAGAAAAAAAATTTATTTTATTTTTTTATATTTTTTTGAAAATTTTATTTAATTAATCAATTTAGAACATTTCCCCTTGGTTACAAGAATCCTATTCTATTCTACCCCTGCCCTGTCCTGTAGCTGACAAGCAATTCCATTGGGTAGGAGAAAAAAATTTTTAAGAATCAGTGGACTATCTTGATGCCATGATCAAAAATAGAGCCTAGATATCATATTTCAAGAAATCTAATGAGATCTCTTAGAACTAGAGGGCAAAGGGGGGAGTATAAAGAACCCACTGGTCACCTCCTGAAAGAAAATCTAAAATGAAAATTTCAAGGACATATTCAGAGCTTCCAGGTCAAAGAAAAAATAGCAAAAGCATCCAGAAAGAAAAAATTCAAGTGTCGAAGAGCCACAGTCAGATCATCTATGATTAAGTAGTTATGGCTACATAGGAGTGAAGAAATTAGATTGTTAGATTCCAGAAGAAAGGGATATGGGCTTAAAGTCAAGAATAAATTAACCAGCAAAACTTAGTATAATGCTATAGGGGAAAATGAATCCAGGTCTTTCTGGCGCTAGGTCCAGAGCTCTATCCATTGAGCCAACTGGCTGCCTCAAAAACACCAGAGCTACAGAGAAACTTTGAGAGTCTAACATAGGAATGAAGTGAAACATAAAAAGGTAAATATGAATGAACAATGATAAAAGGATAAACAAAGATAAACTGCTTAGATTCAAATATCGTGAGAGAGTTTGTGTCCCCTCTGAATTCTATCATCATCCGAGTTCATAGAAGAATTCCAATTAGACAAGGACTGGTAATGATTATTCTATGTCATTAAAAAAATCTTTTACCTTCTGATTTGGAATCAAAATTAAGTATCAGTTCCAAGACAGAAGAGTGGTAATGACTAGGCAAATTCAGGTTAAGTGACTTGCCCAGGGTCACACAGCTAAGAAGCATCTAAGACTGGATTTGAACCCAGGACTTCCCATCTCCAAGCCTCACTTTCTCTCTTCTGAGCCCTTTGTTATGTCCTGATGATCATAAGAATTTCAAGATAGGTGAAAAGAAATATATTGGGGTGTGGAGGAGGAAGGGAAAGAAATATTAGGGAAAATTTTCTAACAAAATCAGAGGATACAAGTAGACATCTATACAAACAAGAAGGATAGAGTAGAGGGAGAGCAGCTCTTATTTAAACTGTTCAAAAGAAGGAAGAATATACATATACAGAGCTGGGTACAGAATATATTTCATTCAACAGAGAAAGGAATAACAAGACAGAAGGGTGGAAGGAGAATTAGAGGGATAGTGGAGTAAGGGAGGGATTAGTCTTAAGTGAAATAAAATTTAATGTTGTTAAAAATATTTACAACACTTTTTGAGGTGGCAAATAATGGGAGTTTGAGAGGATGTCTATAAATGGGGGAACAGATAAACAAGTTATAGTCTATAAATGTGATGGAATACTAGTGTGCTCAACTTTCATCAGCTTAATGAACAATCAGGATTTCAGAGGATTTATGATGAAATACTTTACTTCCTGATAGAGAAGTGAAGCACTCAGAATGCAAAATGAGACAAAAATTTTTGTGCATTGTAAATTTGGAAAGTTACTTAGATTTACTATACATGTTTGTAATGGGTTTTCTTTTTCTTGTGTTCTCAATGGCCAGGTTGTAGTGGGAGAATGAGAAATCAAAGCTTGGGTGACGAAAACACAATATTTAAAAAAAAGATGTATATATAGACTGTTAGAGACAGGTAGAACTTGAGAGATGATCTAGTCCCACTCCCTTATCTTCCCGACCATTTGTTTTCAATAGTTGAAGGCTAGTAAAATCCTTTTTGTTCATATGATAAGGATGAGAAAATAAATCTCAAAGAAGCAAAATGTCTTGCTTGGGACCACACAACTGGTTGGTGGAAAAGTCTCACTACTTTTTCTTGGGTGTCTACCATGCCTGGAATCCTCTCACTCCTCATCATCCGATCCTTGCCTTCTTCAAGATTCAGCTCAGGTAACTCATTCTTCAGAAAATATTTGCTGGTCTCTCCAGTTGCTGGTGCTTTTCCCTCTAAGCTCTTTGAGGGTAAGGAGTAATTAATGTTAACATCATTATGATTGATATGTCTTTTTTATATCCCAAGGGCTTTGCACTGTGCCTAGCACACAACAAATTCTTGATAAACGCTTATTGACTGATTGTATTGCAAATCTTAGGTCCCCAGTTTTTGATTAGATCTGTCTTCTACTACTGAACCACGTCTGACCCCTGGGTGAAGAGTGATTAAATGTCTTTCCAAACTGGGGGATCCATCTTCCCTATTTGTTCCCTAGAAGTCCTCTAGTTTATTATTTCTTTGAGGTCATCTTACACCATGAAATTCATTAACTCTTAGTTGACTTTGGATGGGAGCAGGGAAACTACTAAGGAGAGAATGAAAAGGAGAACACTTTTGCTTTATGTGTTTTCTCTCAGGCAGTAACTTCATTGTTGCTAAATAGGAGGCCCTTGCCCCAGAGAAGATAGAAAAACACATAATGAGAAGCCAATTAGGTATGCTCCAGTAACTGGATTGCTATTTTGATGTGAAGCTCATTCCTGGCTAATTGCATTCATCACATTTCTAGACCCTGTTTTACATTAATCCCATCCTGCACCAAGAAAGGCTCAAATGATGACAATAGCAAGAATTTGAATTCAAAGATTTAAAAAATTCCCTTGGCTCTGGTCCCCAAGGTTGGAGTCTGTTTATGGATGAACATGTCGGTAAATTCAGTAGGTACCATAAAAATAAAAGGGCTAAAATATATATTTTTTTAAATTGCTGGATGATGAGTTCTAAAAGTGATATTTTTAAAAGTCTTTTCTTTGATCTAGGATTGCTCAAGCTTTCTTGGGTGGTAGTATACTGCATTCTCTTTCAGAGAATTCTTCTAACTGTAAAGAGTAACAGGGAATCAATTGTCTTGTCCATCAACAGTACTTTATGACAGGGTTTCTAACTTCTCCATGCCCTTAGTTGGAGCCACCAGATGATGACAGTGAATAGAGTTCTGGACCTGGAGTCAGGAACTCATCTTCATGAGTTCAAATCTGGCCTTAGACATATACTAGCTGTGTGTCCTTGGGAAAGTCACTTAACCTTGTTTGGGTGTGGGTTGGATCAGGAGAGCTTGAGCCAGATAACTTCTCTGGGCTCCTCTGGTTCTCCATCTAAAATCTGTGACTCCCAGACTAGTGGTCTCTTCCATTAGCCCCTGCTCCCTCTAACCAGAACAAGGTCCTCAGTCCAAGGTAAGAGATATTTTGGTCCCATCACACACTTCTGAATTCCTTTGCAGCTCTCAGATTCTGTAATTCTATGATTCATTGTATGAGCTAGATAAGAAATTACATTTGTAGCAACAGTTTGAGTTGATTTTGAGTTTGTGAGGTGAGGTTACAGAATCTAATATATCTTCCATTCCATCCTCAAATAATTGAGTCAATGAACTTTAGACTAACAGGGACAGGCTATTAGAGTTTGTAGAAATTAGAGTTACATTTAGATTCTGATTGGTGTGAGTAAAGAATCAGGTGAAGTGAATAACTAAAAATTCTCATGGCTTATTTCCATCAGGTAGAAATCATTGACCATATCCTACAGCACTCTAATTGGGATAGTGTGAATTTGAATCCACAGGATTCATTATTTGTGCTTGTAGAAAACTAGCTGGGGGTTGTTAAGCTTGTGGACAGAGCATTGGACTTGGAGTCAGGTAGACCTGAATTCAAATCTAGGCTTAGAAACTCACTAGCTGGATTGCTCTGGACAACTCATTTAATCCCTCTTTACCTCCATCTTCTAATCTGTAAAATGAGGATAATGAAATTACCTACCTCTTTGGGTTGTTGACAGAGGATAAAATATTTATAAGGTGCTTTGTAAAACTTAAAGTGCTAAATTTAGTTATTACTATTATTATTTCTAACTTTTTAAAAAAAATGAGATTAAGTTCTTCTCCCCAACATGCCAGAGATTTGTATCTTTGTGCCTTCCCTCTGAAATTACCTTCCCTTTATATTGTATATATCTAGTACGATTCTTTTCCTGTTATCTCCTAAATTCCCTTAGCTCAGGGACTGTGTTTCAGCCTTCCTTTGTATCCCTGGGGTCTAGTACAGTTTCTGGCACAGAGCAAATAATTAATGAATGCTTTTCAACTGACTAACCCACAGCCACCAGAAAGAATAAAAGCTCATATTTCTATAGCACTTAAACATTTATAAAGAAATTCTCATCTCTCCCCCATCTTTCCATGAAGTAGGCAATATGGGATTATTATTTTTTATTTGACAGATGAAGAGATTTAGGCCCACAAATGTGACTTTTATAATCCCACATAGCAAATGAAGGACTAAAAATAAATACTCCTAGTATTTAAAATATATATATATATATATACATATATATATATATATGATTTTTAATACTAAATCAAAAGAGAGGGAAAAGAAAAAAGGTTCTTTCAGTCAAGTGAGCAGAGCAAAGAGAGACTTTACCAAAAGCATAGCATGGGTCTTAGCCAAAACATCCTAAGCATCCTAACATAAAATGAGGACATAACTTACAAGGATGCCGGGGAAAGTAGCTCAGGTGTTGCAAATTTTCCATCTACACACTAATAAAAACCAAAGTTAGGATTTGAGTATAGGTATCCTGGTGCATTGTAAAAAGTGCTGAATTTGGATCCAGATGAGTGAGATTGGAATGTTGACTCTGTCACTTGTAAATTGGATGACCTTGGAGATGTCCTTTTACTTGTCTCTAAAGTGAAAGATTGAACCTGATTTCAAAGGGCTCTTCTGGTTCCAGTTTTAAAATCTTGTGACTCTGAGACCAGTGGTCCCTTCCATTATTCCCTGCTCCCTCTTACCAGTACAAGATCCTGTGTCCAAGGTAATGGATAATTTGGTCCCATCACACATCATTACTGTTACTGTTACTGTTACTGTTGAGGTCTTGTGTACTGCATAGGAAGACCTTATTGCTTGGCTTCATTCAATCATTCAATAAATATTTATTAAGCATCTGCTAAATACCAGATGCTCTTTGGTCCTGGGGATACAAAGACAAAAAGAACAAAAAACATACTTCCTGTCCTCAATGAACTGATATTCTTTTAGGAAAGGTTCTAAAAATCAGACTGGAAATAGAGGGAAAGTGAAATTTTCAAACTGGAATCATTATGAATAATAACAATAATATATTTGTAATTTTGATATGTACTCATAGAATTTCAAATTTGGCAGTACTTTTTACAGACATCTTCTATTTTGAATCCCTCAACAGCCTTGAAAGTTAGGTTTGACAAATGTTATAATCTACTATATTTTACTAAGGAGGAAATTGAGGCTAATTGAGACTAAGCAATTTGTAAATGGTCACCCAGTTCCAAGGTGGTTGTCAGGAATAGTTTTTCCTGAGCTTTGAGTTCAGTACTCTATTGAGGAAGAGCCAAAAAAGGGACAAATTGTTGCATCAATTGTTTTGTTCTGATATGCCATGGATAAGCATGGAGGTGAATTAGTTTGAATCTCCAACTAGCTGCCTGCCAGAGAAAGGACTATGTTTAGTTATATAAAATTTATTAGACTTTCCAAGTGAAACCAATATAGCTAAAATTCCTTCTTGTTTGTTTGTTTGTTTTTAGAAAGTAAAACAAGTTTTAGAAATAAACACAAAACTGACAATATCTGGGAGAAACAACCAAAAGAAAATTCTTATCTTCTACAGAAAGCCTTTCCAATTACCTCTTAATTCTAGTGTTTACTCTCTATTAATTAATTTCCTGTTTATCATATATAGATATGTAAACACATACATTTAGATACATATATATATATATACATATAAAAATAGAGAGGAATGGATTAATATAGCTTGTTTGTCCATATTTGTTTGCTGTCTTTCCCATTAGACTGTGAACACTTTGAGGACAGGTTGTCTTTTGGCTCTTTTCTTATCTCCAGCCATTAGCACAGTGCTTGGCACATAGTAGGTTCTTAAAAATATTTATTGACTGACTGAAAGAGATAGACTCAAAGGAAATTCAATGGCACAAGTATTTATTTTTTAAAATAATATTTTATTTTTTACTTAATTGCATATAAAAATATTGAAATTTTTTAAAATTTTGAGTTCCAAATTCTCTCCTTCCCTTTTTCCCTCCTTCCCCTCTCCCTCCCTGACACAGCAGGCACTCTGATATAGATTTTACCTTATAATCACATAAAACATTTTCCCATATTAGTCATTTTTGACAATCATTTATGAAAACACTCTACTAGGTCTTGGGAATGGAGAGGCAAAAATAAGCAAGTCCCCAAGGGTCTTATATTCCAGTATCATAGGTAAGTAAAAACAAAATATGAGTAATAAAAAATGGAAAGTTAAATGTGCCACAAAAAGAGTTCTAATGGTCATTAATTCTGGACCTTCCCTGTGGATCTTGGGAGTTTTGAAGAGGCAACAAAGCAGAGTTCCTTCTCCCAGGGTTGCTTTTCTTTTTTCCAGGATTAGCAAGAATCCACTTCCATAAGTGGGGCTCTCACTGTTTCCTTAATTATACCTGCCTTTCGATGATGAACATGACAGCAGAAACAACCAGTACTTAAAAATTTGCTGAAAACACCAAGTGGCAACCCCCTGTCTGCTCAATCACATCTTTGAAGGATGCTTTTATGGGAGTCACATTAAATAATTCTCTCCTATTCAACATAAACAGTTAATTACTCTGACAACAGCTCAGTTCCCTCAAAGCAGGAAGGCCAGCACATCACTGATGCCCAAAGGAAAGGTTTATTATTATTCCTGACTGCATGATTAAAAACCAGTGGATTATAATGGATTATTTCTTACCTCACACTTGGGCCCACATAATTACAAACAATCTTTCCTTCTTTCCTTTCTCCCAAGACATTTATGCTGCAATTGGGACGAATGTTTAGCAGTATCAGAAAAAATGAAAGTGTCATTGTCTACTCACCTCTAAAATGTAACATACAGACAACTCAAAAAAGATATGACTATCATTTTCACTAATAACTGTAGAATTTAATTTGTTGATCAATTAAGATTAAATATATGGTATGGCAAAAGAACACCCCTCACCTTCAGGACTCGGGAGACTTGAATTTTAGTCCCAATTCCATCATTTACTAGCTCTGTAGTTAGGTAAATTACTTCATCTCTTTGATCTCCTCATCTATCTCCTCATACAATAGGCATAAAGAGAACTAACCTAATAATTTCACTGTATTACTATGAGGTTGAAATGAAATAATATAAGTGAAAGTATTTTGTAAGCACTTTGTGAAATAAATATAGCTATTATTGTTGTTAACATCCCAATATCCAGTTTCAAAGCCTACTCTAGGGATAGACATGGTAGAAAGCTTGGGTCCAATACAAAAGAGGACTCAAGGTCAACTTTAAAATGCTATTTTTCTTTATTTTGAAATTCTATTTATCTATTTTTGTTACATTTTAAGTTCCAAGCTGTTTACCTCCCTTCCTACCACACTAGAGAAAGCACCACTTGACAAAGACACATCTATCTGTAAAACCATATCACATATATATTTTTCTTTGGAGCTGGACATTCACAGTTATTCTTCAAATAATATTGCAGTTGCCATTTACAATATTCTCTTGGTTATGCATTTCATTCTTCATTATTTCCTGAATCTTTTCCATGTTTCTCTAAAATCAACATGCTCATCATTTCTTACAACATAGAAGTTCTACATCACAATCATATACCATAATTTGTTTAGCCATTCTCCAATTGGGCATTCCCTCAACCACAGAGAGAACTGCTATAAATATTTTAGAATCTCTACATAGCTTCTTTTCTTTTTTCTTGATCATTTTGGGAAATGGACTTAATAATGATATTTCTGGATCAAAGTGATTTATAGTTCTATAACTCTTTGAGCATTATTCCAGATTGCTCTCCAAAATGATTGGCTTATTTCAAGTTCCACTACCTTTGGATACTATTAGTGTCCCCATTTTCCAACATCTCTTCCACTATATGTCATTTTCTCCTTCTGGTATTTTAACCAATCTCATAGGTATGAGATCAAATCTCAGAGTTGTTTTAATTTGTATTTTTCTAATCAATAATGATTTTGAGCATTTTTAATATGATTATGTGTAGCTTTGATTTCTTCATCCCCAAACTGCCTGCTCTATCCTTTGATCATTTACCAATTGGAGAAAGACTGATGTTCTTGTAAATTTGACAACATCAGTCTTTCTCAAATTAGTAAATGGTCAACTACATCTATATGTTTGATCTCTATATATCTATACATATATCTATATATCTGAGATATGGGACCTTTGGCTATTGAAACTACCTCCAATTTTTTTGTTTTCCTCATCTTGGCTACATTGGTTTTATTTGTAAAAACCCTTTTGAATTTAATGTAATCAAAATTCTTCATTTTGCATCTCACAGTGCATCTCTTGCTTATTCATAATTTTTCTCCTATCCATAAATCTGATAGGTATTATGTTCCATACTCTTCTAATCTGCTTATGACATCACCCTTGATGTATGGGTCATATATCCCTTTTGATTTTATCTTGGTAAATGGTGCAATATACATTGGTCTGTACCTAGTTTCTATCAGACCTTTTTCTAGTTTTCCCAACAATATTTACCAAATAGTGAATTCTTATCCCCAAAACTTGAATCTTTACAATTGTCAAATACAAGGTCACTATAATAATTTACTATTGTATGTTATATGTCTACTCTGTTCTACTAATCTACCTTTCTATTTCTTAGCCAATACCAGAGAGTTTTAATAATTACTGCTTTATGAAACAGTTTAAGATCTGGTAAGCCTAGATCTCCTTTCTTTACATGCTCCCACCCCATTCATTTCTTTGAGATTCTTGACGTATTGTTCTAAATAAATTTTGTTATTATTTTCTACCTCAAAAATACTTTCTTTGGTAATTTAATTGGGATGTGTGGAAATTTAACATTAGCCTGTATCTTTTTTTTTTGTACCCCAAGACAACCTTTATATTTTAAATCAAAAGATCTTACTTCTGAAATTCTGAACTGAATATCTCTGAGGTCAGAGATGGAGTTCTCCCCATGCTGGGAGATGTTGTACCATTCTAAGGATTCTAAGGACTGTATGATGACTCCTGGTACCTAGAAGACATACTTCTTATCTGGACTGAGGTCAGAGTCCTCCAAATCAGAGGGACTTAGGAAAGGGTCTTTAGTAGGAGCATATATTAGAGTATGAGAAGGAAGTAGTGTTTTTTGATTCAGAGTTACAGACAGAGGTGGTGACTAAGAGAGTGTTGGCATGCCCACTGGGTGGCTGCACAGCTGGTTTGGGGAGCAGGTGACTTAGGAGAGTGCCAGCATGGGTGGTTTGGCTCAAGGCTTGCTAGGAAAGTGCTATTATGTGGGAGCAATCTGGTTTGGGGATAGTTTAGGGAGCAACAGTAGGTCTGAGCTGTTGGAGCTGGTGCAGCCAGCTTGTAGGGGAGATTTCTAAGCATTGTTCACGTATGGCTGGTGCCTTTTCTTTCTCTGTCCTGCTTTTTATTTTTTTTAATAAATAATTATAAATTAAGAAACAAGCTCCAGAGAGTTTTAATTATAAAAAGATGGCATTGATATTAGTTTATGTAAAATTGTCATTTTTATTGGCTCTGTCCATCCATGAACAATTAATATTTCTCCAATTATTTAGATCTGAAAATATTATTTTATAGATGCATACAATTTTAATTCAATTCATCAAACACTTATAAAATGCCTGTTCTGTTCAAGGAACTATGGTAGGTGATGAAGATATAGGAAAAAAAAATGGAGACCATTCCTGCCCTCAAGATACTTATAGTATACTTTGAGAGTTGGAGTGATATAGCATATACATATATCAATCCAAAGTATAAGGAAAGGATACAGAGACTTTTCAAAAGATCACTAAACACTGAAGGAATGAGAAAAGAATCTTTCTTATGAAGGAGGTTTTACCTGAGCTATGTTTTGAAAGTTGAGAGGAATTAGAGATTTGAAGAGATAGAGATATTTTATAGGGAAGGAAGGAAATGAATATTTATTAAGCTCCTCATGTTAGACACTGTACTAAGTGCTTTAATTTTATAAAAGTCATCTCATTTGATCTTTACAATAACTTCATGAGGAAGGTCTTATGATTATTGCCATTTTATAGGTGAGGAAATTGAGATAAATAGATTAAGTGATTAACCCAGGATCACACAACTAGTAAGAGTCTGAAGTTAAATTTGAACCCAGCTAGCTCTTCATGACTGGAGGCCAGCCCTCTATCCATTGGTCCACCTATGTGCCAAAGGAGTGAAGCTATTATGCCAATTTGACTGGTATGGAGATTGTTTGAGGGAAATTGGATCAAATAAGAGTGGAAAGGTTTTTGGGATCTATTGTAAGGGAGGCTTTTATGCCAAGTTGAGGATTTTTTAATTTATCCTAGAGGCAATAGGGAGCCACTGAAAAATTTTTGAGAATTGGTGATGAGTGTAATATGGTCAGATCTGGGTTTTAGGAAAATTAATTTATCAGCAGTCTAGAGGACTGACTAAAGGAGAGGTTGAAAGCAGGGAGGCCAATTAGAAGGCTATTGCAATAAATAGTTGAGAGGTAAAGAGATAATTTTTTTAAATAGAAAAGAGGTTGGTTGGTTGGTTTTGTGATACATCAAATCCATGGATATAATAAAAAGCCCATACTATCTAGGATACCTAGCAAATTGCCTGTGGTATCTGGTAAAATGAAAGAGTATAAAATGTTTTGCCTACTTCTATAGTATGACTTTTACCCTGGAGCAGAATTAAGACACAAAGCACAACCCCAGCCTGACATTCTCTCCTAAAATCAGATTGCTTTCTCTGAGAAGGAGACTCAAAGGAAAGTGAGGTGCAGAAAAAAGATCAACTGGTTTTGAATTTGAACTCTAAGTTCTCCAATTTTCCCAGAAAGGAATGGGATGGGGAAGAATCCTAAAAAGCACAATAGCTCCAGAGATTGGGGCAAAGAGAAAGTGAGAGGGAGCAGTAAAGGAGGATTGAGTTTATAGGCTGGGGAGGGTTGGAAGGACTGGAACAGTGACATCAGGAGGTAGGATTGAATTGCAGCAACAGAACCCAACTGGACAGTTGCTTGGTGGCTTAGGAGGTGATTAGCTCTTTTTAAACTTTTCTGTGGAGAAAGAGCATCAGCTGACCTGAACATTTGGAAACTGCTTAGTGACATCGTGGCAACTGTCTGGGGGTGTTTATAAATGGTTCAGCAGGGGATGTGAGGTAGGTCTTTAAAAAAAGTCACACCTGTACTGAGCTCCCTATACTACTCTTAATTAGTGTTCTGTCTCTTCTTTCCAGACTGACTTCATATTACCTGCCTTCACATACTCCAGATGCCAGTCAAACTCTCCTATTTGTTCTTTCCCCAAAATTATATTTTTGACTCTTTCTTGTGTGTCTTTGTATAGACTTTCATAGCCACTAGGAATGTATTTTCACCCTCTGCATCTTAGAATTCTTAGCTTTTTTTCAACTTAGGTGCTCTCTTCATAAAAACATTATTAATCAATCATACAATATTTATTAGGTGCCTATTATGTGCCAGGAACTGGGCTAAGTTCTGAGGATACAAATATTAAAAAAGAAAGACAGTTCCTGCTCTCAAGGAGCTTACAGTCTAATTGGAGAAGCAATACATAAAAGGAAGCTGAAAAACTGGGGATGGAGGGAGAAGAAAGTGCCTAACATTGGGTCATGGTGGGGAAATCAGTCAGAAAAGTTCCAGAGTAGGGCAGCCAGGTTAGAAATAAGATGTTTGAGTTCTATCTTTAAATGGAGGTTTGAAGTTCATGACTCTACCCTCCAGGGAGAGGCAGAGGTTAATGATGAGGTGGAGCACCAAAGCTGATGAGATCTTATAGGATGATGAAGTCATTCCAATAATGAGCTCCCTGTGACATGGTGGAGAAGTCCTAGAGTGGTGTAGTCAATCTTATGTGTTAATGGTCTCTGACTTATTGAATTATCTTCTTTTTACTTACTTGTTTACATGACTAACCTTTCCCCCCAAACCTTTGTTTTTCCCATTTATCTTTGCTTAGCACTAACCACACTGCTTTGCACCCAGCAGACACTTAAGCTGGTCAAACTGCATTAAATGCTCAGCAGGTGAACACTGAGCTGGGGATACAAACACATTATTGACTTTTAATAAGACAATCTGGTCTGAAGTAGGCTTGGATAGCTTCATGACTTTAGACAAATTGCTCTACAACTTTGGGACTCAGTTTCCTTAACTATACAGTGAAGAGGTTGGACTTACATATCTTATTAAGGTCTCAAATGAAATATAAGGTAAAACACTTAGGACAGTGCCTGGTATATAGTAGGCACTTAATAAATGTTTGTTCCCCTCTCCTTCCCTTCCAGATTTCAATACCCCGACTTCTTTAAGTAGAATAGGATGGGTTTAAGCAGTCCATAGCTTCTATATTATTATTTAGTGAATCTTACTCCTAGAATTTATTAATTCTAAGAGCTGGTGAGAACCTTTATAAATTATTTTGTTTAATTCTCTCGTGAAATGAAAAAAATGCCATAAGGACACATCACTAATTATTGGTATAGTTGTGACTAGAGTCAAGATCTCCTAAGTCCCAAAGCAATGCTCTTTCCATTAAGCCATTCTACCTACCAATATTTTTTTTGAAAAAAAAAATCCACCAGCAAAGACAAAGCAATCAAATAAACCATAAAAATAAAAATAAAAAACCCAATAGTGGCACTGTTTAAATTTCTGTTCACATAAAACTGTATGGAGCAGATGACTACATTACATCCTAACACATTTGATCTAAGATAAAATTTCCCTGATTATTTCTTCTTCCAGAAGGCAGCTAATGGTACAGTGGAAAGAGTTCTGGGCCTGCCCTCAGTTCAATTCCTACCTAAAACATTTACTAGCTGTGTGATCCTGGTCAATTTACTTAACCCTTTTTGCCTCGGTTCCTCAACTGTAAGATGGGAATAATAGCAACACCTACATCACAGGGTTGTTGTAAGGATCAAATGAGATGACACTTCTTAGCATAGTGCCTGGCACACAATAAGTGCAATATAAATATTCATCCCCTCCTTTTTAAAAATTCTTTTGACAAGAAATTTTCATGGGATTCAGGAGTGGGGAGAGTCCATATTTATTATTTTATTGGTTTGGAGAACAGAACTCTGAATTATGGAGATCGGCATCTCTCAGTGACTGTTGGCAATTCCTTCAGATCCTTTTTGTTGTTGATATCCTCTTCCATGTTGAAATTACTTTGTATTCTATCTTTTTCACCCCCCCTCACTCTCTCTCTTCTTCCTTTTCTTTCTCTTTCTGTCTCTCTCTTTCTGTCTGTCCCCTTATGTCTTTCTCCCTATAAATAGTTATATCTGCATTAATAGGAAGGAATTTCAACACTGAATACATTTGGCACACCAGTAAAATCACAAATATGGACAAAAATAGAGTCTCAACTTTAACTTCTGTCCTTGAGTTTTCAGAGAAAACCTTTTAAAGGAATGGAATTGTCTACTTTCCATTTAGGAGGAGTAGCACAGGTAAATGAGGAACATCTTCCTCAGCTATCACTTATCTGAAAGAACCCAGGGAGAGGGAGGGCTAGTTCTGTGCATCCAGTTTAAAAATGCACAGGTGGGCAAGTCATTGAACATGGCAAATTGAGAGCACTCTTTGTATAAGCTTCATTCTCTTTTCCTAATTTATTTTAATTTTATCATCAGCCTTTGTTGACTCTTGCTTCATCTGCTGATTCTGCCTCTTCCCTCAAACTCTTCTGATGATAGCCTTTTGTTAGCCTAGCATACCACTTTCTATCTTGGCCCCTCTTTGAGGACTTTGTACTTCTAGAACTGGTAACTGATTTTTACCACTCCAGGACAAAGAATTAATCCCATCCATCGACACAGTCATGCGCCCATGTATCCATCCATCCTTTCTTCCCTCCTTCCATCCATTAATCAAGCATTTTGTTGGTGGGAGTTTTTTGAAATTGGGTCTATTTACTTTTCCTAGGCTAGAAGTATAACAGTCACTCACAGGTCTGATTTCATTATTGACTGGCGTGGAAACTTTGACCTGCTCTATCTATCTCCTAGACCAGTGTGCCTGTCCTTATGCAGTGTAGTGGTTTCTCCCTACACTCACCCTCTCCCAGGTAGTGGGCATCATATTAGACCTGGTCTTGGGGGAGGACTATTTGGCTTTAACCCTACTCAGCTGAGAACTCTTGACCTCAAGTGACGATCCACCAGCCTCAGTTTTCCTAGCAGGAGGGATTTATAGCCTTGTACCAATACCTGGCCCATC
Source organism: Monodelphis domestica (assembly GCF_027887165.1). NCBI lineage: Eukaryota > Metazoa > Chordata > Mammalia > Didelphimorphia > Didelphidae > Monodelphis > Monodelphis domestica. The sequence continues at coordinate 615,343,900 of NC_077227.1, forward strand.
CAGCATCTGTTAAATGATGTGCTGGGTACTGTGTTATGAACTGGAACATGTAACAACAAAAACAAAAAGTTCTTTCCCTTAAAAGCTTATATTTTATTTGGGTGGGGGACAAGGAGAAGAGGGAGAACAAAATTGTCCTGGAAAAGTAAAAGCAAAAATATATCCAAAGTGGATATAAATGAGATATTATGGGGGGAAGGGCATTAGCAATTTTTTGGGTGGGGGTCAGGATGGACTTCCTGTAGAAGTTGGCACTAGAGTTGAACTTTGAAAGAGCTTAGGAATCTGTAAATTAAATATGTGCATTCTAGAGGGTAGCTGGGTAGCTCAGTGGATTGAGAGCCAGACCTAGAGACGAGAGGTCCTAGGTTCAAATGTGGCCTCAGACACTTCCCAACTGTGTGACCCTGGGCAAGTCACTTAACCCCCATTGCCTAGCCCTTACCACTCTTCAGCCTTGGAACCAACACACAGTATTGATTCCAAGATGAAAGGTAAGAGTTAAAAAAAAATAAAGTTAAAAAAAGTGTGCATTCTAGATATGGGGGGAGCTTGTGCAGAAAGATGGATAAATAGATAAATAGCAGTCAGACCAATATGGTTTGCATTCAATATATGTGGAGATGCATATTTTGCAATAAACCTGTAAAGGCAGGTTTAATTCAGATTGTTAAGATTTATCCAATCTAAAAAGAAGAATCTATATCTTATGGTAAGATTGAACCATTGAACACTTGAGGCAAGGAGACCAACTGATTATTGTTGCTCCTCTGACTCTCTATCACCCCATTTGGAGTTTTATTGGCAAAGTCACTGGAGTGGTAAGACATTTACTTCACTAGCTCATTTTTCAGAGGAACTGAGGCCAACAGGGTTAAGTGATGGGCCCAAGGGTCATAGAGCTAGTCAATGTCTAAGGCTGGATTCGAAATCTTGTCTTCCTGACTCCTGGTCCTGTACTCTAGTCACCCTACCACCTAACTGTCTGATACTCTTAATAGAAGCAAAATTTTGGGAAGGGGAAAGTTTGGGGGGAGAGATAATGGGTTGGAGATGTCCATATTCAATTGGTAATTTAGGATTGTAGTTCAGGAGAAAGGCTAGGAACTTGCTGCTGAGACCTGTTGTGGTTCAAGCTTCCATCTTATCCAAACCACCTTTTCTTATGGGAGACAGTGATATGCCACACTGGATTTGGATTTTTTCTTTTTTTTTTTTTGACACTTATTATAATAGTTGGCATGTAGTAGGCACTTAACAAATGCTAGTTGAATGGCTGTTTGCCATCTATTATATATCTCAAAAAGGCATGAAAATACAATAAAAGATTAATCGTTAATAACCTTTGCAATAAAATTTTCATTAAAATATAAATATTATTATGACTATATAATTAATAATAAATTTAGCATCTTTCACTTTCACAAAAAACAAAACAGAATTAGTCTTTTGTTTCCCTATCAGCCATAGGAAGCCATTAGGAAGACAAATTAGAGACTGTTTATAAATTCCTTGATGCAATCGATTACAACTGAGAAGATATTATGCTAGAGTTCTAACAAGAATGATGATAAAATGAGCTTGTCTGAAGTAAAAGCTTCATGGATATAAATTTCTCAAGAACAGATAGGATGTCTATGCAGTTCCTTATTGCATGATATCAGGGCAGGCAGGCACTTTAGACTTTCTACTGGTGTTAAAGACCAAGAGGGATTTCCTTTTTACCCATCCCAGAAGAAAAATCCCAGAATCTAAGGGTTGGAAGGGAACTCAGAGACTGTGGAGTCTGCAATCCAATCTGTACCCAAACAAGAATCCCATTTATGTAATATTCAAAAGTGGTTTTGCAGTAGTCATCCATACTCACTATTTGATGATTGATTAAATCACCCAACTTTCCAGGCCTCAATCATCTAAAGTCTAAGGACAATTTGATTTGAATATAATCAGATGACCTATCATCATCAATTTTAAAACTCACACACACAAAATATCCAGACAGGGAAGGATGCTTTGAAGTAAATTATCAAGGCTTTAGAAGTGATCTGCTTGTGAACTGCCTTGTCATTTGGGGCATGATAGCATTTTACTTAACTTTTGGAAGAGGCTGTGATGAATTTCTTTCCTTTGATTGCTGTGAACCACTGTTTCCTGTGCTTTTCATGAAGATATTATGTGTGAATTGTGAATAAATTGTTATAATGGTCCCTTGGGTTCTTTCAGATTATATCCCTTATGTCATTTCCACTTAATCTCTTCTGAGTGGAGGATGTAGAGAAGAGTACAGGTTGTTCAAATAGTCACGTCTAAATTATTCCACTTGAACTAGAATTCACTGCTTTATTACTTTAACCCAAGAAAAGTATCTAAAGCAACTGCAAATAATCCTCAGCTGTTTTCAGCCTTCTAGGCTTCTGTCTCAAGATTAAAGTCATCTTTAGAAACTAGATCAATTATTATGTTGTTAATTGTCATGAAAGAAAGAAGTGGGAGGTGTGTGTGTGTGTGTGTGTGTATGTGTGTGTTTAGCCAACAAGCTACATTGACAGTGACATCATAATTTAGAGGAACAAGAAAGAATACACCTTTCAAATCTTGGAATAGAAGAGTTCATGATCAAGCAAGGGATAGAGAAGATCTCAGAAAACAAAATGGGCATTTTTGATTATGTAAAATTAAAAAATGTTTTGTACAATTGAAACCAATGCAGTTAAAATATGAAGGGAAACAGATAAATGGAAAAAGTATTTTATTAAATATAATTTAATAAAAAGAGATCATTGATAACTTTGGAGAGAGAGAGAAAATTAAGAGATTATTTATGGTTAACCCTAGATTTGGTTATTACATATTTTACATTTTATCATATATAATTGATTACTTTTATTTGATAATTACTTCTGGGTAAACTCAGATTTGTTTATTAGAGATATGGATTTCATTTGTATGAGACAAGGACTACTTACATTAAGCTAGAGATAATTACAGTTCATAAAATCACAAGGAAACAAAAATAAAACGCTGGGATATAATGAGAAAGGGAAAGTAAGATATATTCTTTGGTCTAAAAGTGCTAAAGATGCTTTAAAATTTTTTGAATTGCAATGGTTTTTAAAGAGAGATTTGGATGGATAATTATTATGGTGTAGAAAGAAAATTGCTTAAAAAAGAAATAAACTCTAGTTTTTGAGTCAAATTCAACTTGACAAATTGAATTCTTTTTTGTTTTAAAGAAAAAAAGACACTACAGTTCCATCAGTTTATAAGTAACTTATGAGTTCAAGACCTGTTTTGATTTAGATCTAGGTACATTCCATACATCTCAATATAACAATGTTTTCGCAGTTGTATGAGTATTACTTGAAGTGAAGAAGGAAATAGCTATTATCTTTAAACAATCTACTTTTCCTTCCATTGTCAAGTACTTACATCTTTTATAGGGTTTTAATATGGATATTGTCATCCACTATCAATTTTGCCTTTAAGGCTCATTAATGGTGCTATAGGCAAAGCTGAACAAATGCTATTGAATCTGTTTCTAGAGTGGGGTATCCATTCTTGCTGCTGCTTGGTGAGGCAGGTCTTTATTCAGCTTCCTTTTTCCATACACTGATCCCAGTTTACATGCTATTTTACCATATAAAATGAGAATTTCAATGACTAGATCTCTAAATACTTCATCTGCACTGAGCCAGTCTTGCAAGAAATTAACCTTTGCTTCAATGGCATGATCATCAAGACAGAAAATAATCAGGAAGTTTGTTTCAGGAGGCAATTAGGTTCTTTGGATTCTAGAAACTACAGTATGGATCAATTCAATTTATTCAACAAATATATAGTGCTTACTATGTCCAAGGTACATTCTATCTATCATGGGGTTCCTCTCTTTTTTCCTTCTACACTTTCGTGGTGATTTCTTTAAGCTTTCCACGAGTTAATGATCATCTCTATGCTTCCAAACATGTGAATTTCTCCCTCATTTCTCTTTTGAACTCTAGCCTGCTAAACTTCCCTACCAGGATGGTACATAGGCATCTAAAATTCAGTATAGCCAAAATGGAACTAATAAGCCTTTCCAAATTCCAAAACCATCCCACTTCTTAACTTTTCTCTTTCAGTTGAAGATATCACCATCTTTCTAATTATGTACATTTGCAACCTAGGCATCATCCTTAAATCTTACTTTCCATCCACTTTCTCTCATCTAAGTAGTTGTTAAGTGTTAATGATTCATCTTACATGACATTTAACATATCTGTGACCTTCTCACATAGCCACCACTTGGATCAAGCTTTCTAACCTCTCACCTATACTATAATCATCCCCTAATTGGTCTCCCTGATTCCAGCATGTCCCTTCTCCAAACCATCCTCCACATATGGCTACTGCCTCTAGGATTTCTCTTCTCCAAATCATCCTCCACGTAGTGATCAAGTTGATATTTCTAAAACACAGGTTTGGGCAGGTCATTGTCCATCTGTTGTGCTTATTTAATATTTTTTATTGATTAACCCCAATAAATGACCAATTATATATTATAATCTGCTCAATGGGTATACTCTATCAATTTAAAATTTCCAGTGTTAATCATTAGGCCAAATTCTCCTGAGTTGACCAGGAGCTTCCTTTAGGAGGTTCTGCAATGTGCTAGGGATTGATGGTAGTCAACACAATGCCATTTGCAAATGAGAGCATTTGGCAGACCACATACTCTGTAGGAATTCACTTTTCATTTTGAATATGCTTAAGACATCTTCTAGGACAAGGCCCAAACTCTATTGGCCCACTCTAAGCCTCTGGGTTTCTGATTCTGATCACTGTTTCTTTTCCTACTAAGACGCTCCCACTATTCATGCCATTTTCACCTTCCCCACACTATCTCTAAGTTTCCTGAATCCAGATCCATTGCTCTACTTGTAACACCATTTTATATCTCAACAAGCTAAGATGACATTCATTTCTATTGACCTTGTTACAAAAAGCATCTCTTCTTTTTTTCACATCTAATTCTTTTTAGCAGTGACCAGGCACAAATAAGCATTTAGTTTGGGTTTTGCACTATGACTGTGAATGATAGCTTGCATCTTGGAGTTTAGTTTAGTTCTGCATTGCATTATTAACCATATGCATTTTAATAAAACACTCTGCCTTCATCATCCTTGTATTCTAAAGTAATTGAAAATAAATTCTTCTCAATTTTTAAAACTCGTGAATATTTTTTCTTTTTTTTCCTTCATCAGAATTATGTTTTTAGAAAATAAGTGCTGATGGCTGATAGCCTTTCCTTATCACTATCCCCAGTTAAATCCACCTCTAACTTTATAAGGGCAGCTAGGTGGCTCAGTGGTTGGAGCATGTGGCAGGGCATCATGCTAGCTATGTGACCCTAGGCAAGCCATTTAACTCAATTTGCCTCAGTTTCCTTATCTTTAAAAATGAACCGGAGAAAGACATGGCAAACCATGTCAGTATCATTGTTAAGAAATCCCAGGGGGAGTCACAAAGAATCAGATGTGACTGAAAAATGACTAAACAACAATAAAAAAACTTTAGAAGGCTTATATTTTCTTTAATTTCAGAACAGTGCACTCTAAGAGCCAGTGTTTCAGCCAGTACCTTTTAATGAATACTAGTATGAGGCAAACATAGTTTATTACTCCTTGGGGCCATAGACATTCTTTCAGATCCAAATAATGCCTTCTCCTATTTCTCTTTTCTCCCTCATTGCCAAACTGTAATTTTTTTTTGTGAATTTCCTCTATTGAAACTTTTCTCATAATATATTAGAAAATGAAATTGATTTCTGTGAACTGGCAGGAAGTACAGTATAAATGAAAAGAGGGAAAGAGGAGACAAATGGCTTGGGACAATTATAAGACCAAAAGATCCTATTTTTAGAACTAGAAAGGACTTTTCCTTTCCTTTCCTTTCCTTTCCTTTCCTTTCCTTTCCTTTCCTTTCCTTTCCTTTCCTTTGCTTTCCTTTCCTTTCCTTTCCTTTCCTTTCCTTTGCTTTCCTTTCCTTTCCTTTCCTTTCCTTTCCTTTCCTTTCCTTTCCTTTCCTTTCCTTTCCTTTCCTTTCCTTTCCTTTCCTTTCCTTTCCTTTCCTTTCCTTTCCTTTCCTTTCCTTTCCTTTCCTTTCCTTTCCTTTCCTTTCCTTTCTCCCATCTCTCTGTCCACATGGTTGCTAAAAATCAGTATTGGCTGGTGACAAAGACCTGACTGGTATGTCTGGTGCTGACACTGTTCTCATACTGTGAACACAGCTGTTCCATGGACCAGGCAATGCCAGTTTCGGAAAAAGATCCCTTAAGATGACTTGGCATCATCTGGCACAACAGACATCTTGGCTCTGACTTGAAATAAAAGCCTCAAAGATAAAACTGCTTTCCAGAGCAGAAAGACCTCTTGAGGGACTGTGAGCATTGGCTTCAATGTTCAAGGCATATTGCATGTGGCCTGCCAGTTGGTGATCTCCTGGGTAGTATGTTTCATCTGCACTCCTAATTAAAGCCCAAATTAAACCCAGTCACAACATTCACATAAAAAAAGCCCTGCAGGAAAGAGTTAGCATAGACCATCCGCTCAAAACAGAGGCCAGGATAAATCCTTAAATCCAAGGAGTAATCCTTTTTCTATCAATTTTGCTCTGTAATTTCCCGAGAACAAAGCTGGCTGTTCACAAGTGGTACCAAGTAGCTTACTCATAGGACTTTTATACCTTTATCTTCCTCTCTGTTCCCACCCCACCTCATATTTGATGACATGAATAGAAGAAATATATACTGCCATCAAACATGGCTAGACTATGAAATTATAAACTCTCTTGAGTGGGGAAATGGTAATTTGAATCAGAAAACTTTTTGTTCAAGAGCTGGGTTTCAAGGGCAGATGAATTTTTTTTTTCAGATGAAATCTTGATAGAGTGAGGAGTAGTATCTCAATAATATTTTTGAAATTTGTCCTTTTCTGGAATTTAGACTGCTAGCCTTGAAGCCAGAAAGCCCTGGTCTTCAGGACAATCACTGACTCATGTTGACCCTATGACCTTGGGCATGTAATTTAACCCCTAAGGGCTTTAGGTAACCCTCAGACTATATGGTGTTGCCTTGTATTGGTATAAGAGTTTCCTCACTTCAGGGTTCCCTATTATGTTCTATCTCTTGACTTAATATCTTTTCCCAGGCCATCCTTCATGCCTAAAATCTCCAGAGTTTAGCCCAGTGCCTAGCACACAGTAAACTCTTTTTTTTTTTTAAAACTCTTGCCTTCTTTCCCAGCAACAAATCTTAAGACAGAAGGGAAAGGGGGGTAGGCAAATAGGGTTAATTAAGTGCCATGCTCCAGGGTCACACAGTTCATGAGTAAACTCTTAATAAATGCTTGTACATTAATTGGCTGAAATTAAATTTCATTTGCTATTCCTATCTTATATTTTGGGGAGCAGGGATGAATTCAGTAGTCCGTAAGGCAAATAGAGAAGAACCTGTTCAGACATCTGTTTTAGTATCAATTCTAAGTCAGAAGAGTGGCAAGGGTAAACCTTACCTTCTGTTTTAGCATTACTTCTAAGACACAAGAGTAGTATAGGCTAGGCAATCATAGTTAAGTGACTTGCTCAAGGTCACTCATCTAGGAAGTATCTGAGGTCAGAGAACCTAGATCCTCCTGACTCTAGACCTGGTATTCTATCTACTGTGCTGCTTAATTGTCCCTTCTCCCTGTAACTGTTGAGCAATTAACTTATTGTCTAGTTTCAGTTTCCTCACTAATAATAGAGTGCTTGACCTTTCCAGGGGCATATGGAAATTAGTTAAAATAATCACCATTGGACAAGGGCAAACTCAAAGAACCAACATTTGCAGAAAGTTTTAGAGTAAGAAGGAAAAGAGATGATTGACTGAACAAAAGGAAAGCTCATTGAGATGCCATTTACAAAAGCTATGGTAGTACTTCAGTTCTCTGAGAAAGGAATGGAAAGGAGAAAGAGGGAGTAGTTGGAGAGATATGAGGCTAAAGCAACAAGGCAGAAAATGTCATAGGTTAAGATGTGGACGTGTGGTCCTAGGGAGATGAAGACCTACTGGTTTAGCTTCTTTCAGTCATGGCCTCTGATGCTCTGACCCAGAAGGTGGACCAATAGCAGCATTGGGGGCAGGGTTTAAGACAGGTTGGGACTTAAGAGTTGGTTCTGACTGGGTATATAGACCTTAACAACACCCAGTCATTCCAGTGGTTCTTATCCTAAGGTCCATGGGCACTTAAATAAAGGATTTTGATAATTATATTTCAATACAATTCTTTGTATTTTATTCCATGCATTTAAAAACATTCTGAGGAGTCTCTGCGATGTGTTGGATTGCCAAAGGGGTCCCAGGATTCCCCTATTACTATGAATGCTGTCTTGATCTAATACAACAGTTTGTCAATCTATCGAGAAGCTAAGATGGAGGACAGAGTCACCTATTCTCTGAAAATCATAAAGAGTTTGACCATTCCCCCCTACTCTCTCTAGGGTATGTAGAGTGTATGACTTACAGGATGAATCAGAGCCTGATTCTTTTGATGAATAGCAAAAGTTAACTGCTAGTAATGCCATCTAGTGTTTTAATCAGTATCGATTTGTTATGTTAGACTTCCTTTCAATGCTCATATTCTGAGGTACTTTCCCAACTTACTCTTATTCCACCCCCCTGCCACAATTTAATACAGAAGCAAGGCTCAATAGACACATAAAAGACAGGCTTACCCTGGGGTCCATTTCCAACTGCTGCTTATGGGGCAGACTACGCCTTCTCTTGGTCTTGGCAAGGCCATTGTGGTAAAAGTGGTACAAGTCTCCTGTGAAGGGGAGCTGGAGAGAAGGAACAAGCAAGGGCATGATTAACCTCTTTAAAAACCTAATGATAGCAAAATTAAAAGTTCTTGGAACCAGTCTGATATGGATATAGGTGGTCTGGGGAAACTAAAGCAGCAGTCTCTGAATTGCTTGGCTAAATGAGCATCTACCTCTTGTCCTTCTAAACCTGGGCTAAGGCCAATGTGCTCAATACCTTTCTTTTTTCACTTTCACTGTACTAATCCATTCATATACTCATTCTACCTCTCTGCTTTTGCTAATATTATCTTCTATGTCAGAAAAACAGAATAATAGAACCTGGGAATTGAAAGGGACTTTTCTGGCCATCTGGTCCAATCTATAAACAAAAGGAATTCCCATTCTAACATCCAACAAGATTTCATCCAGTCTTTTATGAAAAGCCCCAAGGATCAGAAACACATCACATTTTAGGGCAACCCATTCCACTTCTAAGTGGACAGCTTTAGTTTTTATGAAGTTTTTCTGAACCTCCAATCTAATTTTGCCTCTTTGCAATTTCTACCCATAACTTTTGTTTTCCCTCTTGTAGCACAAATAGAGAAAGTCTAATGCCTCCTCTATATTACAGCTCTTCAAATACATGAAGACAATTAAAATGTCCCTGCTGTGTCTTCTTTTCTCCAGCCTAAAATTTCCAGGTCCTTTAACTAATCCTCATGCAAGAGACTCAGGATTCTTTATCATCCTTATTACTGTCTCCTGGAGTGTTTGGATTTCCCAATGTCCTTCTTAAACCACAGTGCCCCAAATAGAACATAATACTTTATGGTCTTCTGAGAATAGTCTACAGAGGGGTTTTGTAGCCTTCAAATTAAATAATATTTGGTGCTATATAAATACTAGATATTAATATTCCTATTGTTGTCGTTCAATCATTTTCAGTTGTGTCCAACATCTATATGAGACTGGGGTCCCTTTAACTTGGAAAATATCTGAAAAATCACAAGAGTTGCCATATCCTTCCATGATTATCATTCATGCTTACATATGAGGATGTGTATGTGTCTAAAGAAGCTAAGTGCTGCTGTATTCTTGTTACATGTCTTTACTATGTTAGGGTGAGATAAGCCTTTAATTTGGGGTTTTCTTGGCAAAGATATAGTGCTTTGCCATCTTCTTCTCCAGCTCATCTGTATAATGGGGAAACTGAGGCAAACAGGGTTAAGTGACTTGCCCAGGGCCACATAGCTAGTAAGTGTCAAACTGGATTTTATTTCATGAAGATGAGTCTTTTAAATTATAGTAATCTATTGTGTCACCTCATTATCCTAGAAGTTGTCCCTCTTAGTTAAGTCCAAAATCATATTAGCTTTTTTGACTGCCACATTTTACTGCTTACTCATATAGAGCCTGTAGTTCACTAATTCTCCTTATACCTTTTCAGAATAACTGCTATCTAATCGTGCCTCTCCCATCTTATACTTAGGAAGCTGATTTTTTTATACACAAATGAAAGACTTTACATTTTTTCTTCTTCAATTTTATCTTATTAGATTTAGTCCAGTTCTCTAGAATGATAAGATCTTTTTTGTATTCTGACAATAATTGTTATGGGACCAATATATGCCAGGGTGTTCCTTTTCCTTTACAACATGGCTTAGGAAAAGGAGACAAAGCCAGGGCTTGATTGGCTTGGGTATGGGGCAAAGCTCAAGCTGTGGCTCTCCTGATGCAGCTTTCTTGTGGTTTTTGAGTATGTTCAAATGGCTTTCTCATCACATAAGAGTATAAAAGTTCCCATCTACATGAGATTGGGGTCCCTTTGACTTGGAAAGTGTCTGAAGATCAAGAGTGGCCATACCCTTCCATGTTGACCAGACATGTTTTTATATGAGGGTGTGTATGTATGTATTGAAGGTAAGTGCCACTATATCTTTGTTTTATATCTGTGCTATGTCAGGACTAGGTAAACCTCCTTCAATTAGCTGTTCTTTTTGTATTTCATCCTAACATTAAACTTGAAGAGAGCACCAGCATAAGGCTGGCCTCGAATAGTTATCCATTGTGTTAGCTATCCACCCCCCAACTTTGTGTTGTTTGTATAACTGATGAACATACTATCTATACTTTTATCCAAGTCATTGACAAAAATGTTAAACATTATAGGGTAAAGAAGAGATTGCTGGGAATGCCTTGGGAATCCTGCCATGTCGACACTAAACCATTAACTTTTAATCTAGTCATCCAACCAACTGTGGTTCCATTTGAATGTATTATTTTTGTATGGTTAATGCAGATCTCCCCATTTTTCCACAAGAACAATGTGAGATTCTTTATCAAAAGCGTTGCTAAAATCAATACAAATTATAAATTATATCTACGGCATTATTCTAATTTACTAGTTTAATAATCTTGTCAACAAAAGAAATGAGGTTAGTTTGGCATGACCCCTTCTAGATGAATTCATGCTGACTTTTTGAGATCAGTGCTTCCTTTCCTACATGTTCAATAACCATCTTTTAAAATAAGCCATACTTGATTTTCCTTGGGAACCAAAGTTAAGTTCCCTGGCTTATAATTCTCTCTTCTTTAAAAAAAAATTGGGACAACATTTTTCCCTTCTCTAATCTTCTGTGACCTCTTCTTTTTTCATAATCTTTCAGATATCAACGATGGTAACTCAAAAATCATGCCTGCAATTCCTCTCAACACCTGAGTATGTATCATTTATCTTGACTAGAGGTGACCTGAATTCATCAAGAGAAGCTAGAAGTTCTGTTATTGTCGCATTATTTATCCCTGTTAGTCTAGAATATCCACAATCGTTTGTTCTTATCTAAACTTTACCATTCCTGGAAGGAATGTTCAAGTCATAAGATCATATGCTTTAGAGACAGAAGGATCTTAGATGTCAGTGATACTCCAGTATTCTTTAAGCATTCCAGATACTTAGATTCCTAGTAGAGCCATAGCTAGTTTTTTGTTTTTTTTTTTTGCTGGTCTTAAGAGTTTCATAGTATTCCAAACTGAAAAATAGGATAGCTGGGGCCTTAAATACTTATTAGCTATGTGATCTTATATAAGTTAATAAAATTTTTTTGTAAAATGAGAATAATAATGAGTGCATTACTTACCTCACAGGGTCATTGTGAAGATCAAATGAACTAACATCTTTCTATCTATCTATCTATCTATCTATCTATCTATCTATCTATCTATCTGTCTGTCTGTCTGTCTATCCATCTATCCATCTATTCACACAGATATAGTGTTTTGGAAAACTTAAAGCACTATGTAAATGTTAGTTATTATTTTATCTATTCTAGTGGATCCCAATCTATGGACTCTGGACTCTGGTGAGCTTTGTACTTATTGCAGGAGGGACATAAATACACATGCAAATTCATGGCAGATACTCGCTAAGTAATTATTGATTGACCATTTCCACTCCACCTCCTCCCATTATTCTCTCATTAATAGATTGAAAGTTGGGCATAATTCTTATAACCATTTAGGTCAGCTATGGCAACAAGAGGCAACCAGTGTGCTTATAAGTCTAGAAAGTAAGCAAAATAAGAACTAACATCTGTACTAATGAAAAGTTTAATCCATTGTCAGACAGTAGAAATAGAATTGGTTTGAAAGTCAGTGGAGCTTGGGTTTTCAGGCCATTTTTAGCTACTGAGGTACTGTAAGATCTTAGAGACTCAGCTTTCTCTTTTAAAAAATGACTGATTTCAGAGGTTCCTTCAGTTCTACAATTCTTTATCTTCTCTCCCTTTCCTACAATTTCCACATATTTCCATATTAGAAGGAGGTATGAGAATGAAGCAACCTGTAAGTGCATTTCTGCCAGGGTTCAAATGTTTCTGTTCTCTTGGCTTAGGGACACAAGGAGGGATGGATATTTAGTAGTGAGAGGATTTCAACAGCAGACAAGGAAATTCATGTTTTGTAGGAGTAATATATTATTTTTTGTATTATAATTATCTTTTTTATTATTTTTGTGCAAAACAAATGAATAATATTTATAGAAGGATAATAACAAAATATCCCTATTTATTTCCTTGAATACATGTTAACTTCAATATCAAGGGTTACTTTGCTGTTATTGTTGTATTTATCTATTTTAGCCCATGGCTGTTATATTTATGTGAAATTTTCAAAAATTATTTCTTGGGGTGCAATAATATTCCATGATATTCATATAACAATTTGTTCAATCATTCCTCAGGCTTGGGACAGTTAGGTTTTTTTTTGCTATTAAAAAGTGTTACTTGGCAGTTAGGTTGCATAATGGATAGAGACCTGGCCTAGAGTCAAGAAGACTTGAATTTAAATCTGACCTCACACATTTACTAGTAGTGTGGGACCCTGAATAAATCACTTAATTTATGTTTGCCTTCGTTCCTTAATTGTGGGGTCATTGGGTCAAAGGGTATAAATATTTCTTTTAATAACATGAATTTTACTTTTCAAAAACACTGAGTAGAGCACCATCAATAGTTGGTTAGCATGCCTATTTTTCTACATCCAATCCAGAACTGGATTTGGCCAGCTTTCATTATCTTTGTTCATTTTGTGTGTGTATATAAGATGCTAGTTTAGACAATGTTTATTTCTCTGATTATTCAAAAGTTTGAAAATTTTTACATTTGGTGATATATAACTTATTTCTTCACTTAAGAATTGCCTTTTAATGTCCTTTGTCAGTTTGTCTTTTGGAAAAACAAACCTCACTTTTATAAGTTTATATCCAAGTCCTGATATATTCTGGGCACAAATTTTATTAGAAATATGCATTATAAAGATAATTTCCCAAATGTGTTTTCCTTCTTATTATACATGCATTTATTTCTTTTGGAAAAGATCTTTTTTACACTATGTAATCGTAGAATTTGACATTCCATTTTTTCATTTTATAACTTTATTTCAGTTTATAAACTTATTTCATCTCATTTTTACATTTTAGAAATATTTGGATTTTGAAAGCATTTAGAATTTATTTTGATGTATGGTGTGAGACATTTTCATGAAACTTTTCCAATTATCCCAATAATCTAAAAAAATTGAATAACAAGTTTCCTCTCCCTCCCCAGGGTTTTATAATCTTGGGTTTATTTCACACTAATCTACTGATACATTTTATTCTAGATTGTGATTATTGAATATGTCCTATTCATCTATTTTTCCTATGGTCTATACAATATTAGATAATTTTACAAATTCCTGCTTTATGATATGTTTTGATACCTGTTAGTTCCTTTGATATTTCTGATATTTTGCTGATATGGATTATTAAATCTATACATTAATTTTATAATGTCTTAACTATATTAGTTTCATGTAACTACATGCCTTAAATAATTCTCAGATTATATTGCTTTCCCTTTGTTTCTGTGAAAATTATTTTACAGTTGATTTTATATAGGTCCTGTGCATATATATCTTGGTATAGTAATTATAAAATAACAGAATCTTTAAGTAGGAAAAGCCTTTTGTCATATAATCCAACCCAAACCTAAATAATAATAGAACTTGAGTAGCAAAGGATCACCTTTCAAATTGAGTTTGAATAAAAATCTATGAACTATAAACATTTTTTTAATGTTAAGATGAACACTGAGAACTCCTTTAGAATCCATCTTCTTCACCAACACTTTATTTTCCAAATCTGTCTTCTTAAGTTCTTGTCTTCAATTACCCAAAATGAAGAAAGTACCATCTGTTTTGCCATGATATTTTGTTTCTTGCCTACATGGTAGTGATTTGCATCATTGAAGGGAACTCCTAAATAGATGAGATCATAGATTCACTTGAGTAACTAGAAATACTTTTGATTTTTTGATGTTGATCTCATATCCTGCTATTTTGGTAACACTATTTATTAACTTCATCATTTTTTTTGTCTGTTGAATTTTCTAAACAAACCATTGCATCATCAACAAGCAGAAGTAAGTTAGCATATTCCTTGCTCCCTCCAGTGTTATTCCTTATTTCTCTAAGCATATTATGATAACTATCCTTTCCAAAATAATGACAATAATATTTCTAAAACTATTATTTTGTTAAAATGTCAAAAATAATAGAGCCTTGTATAAACACTGTTCTCAGGAGGAAAACAAAGTATTTATCCATTGAATAAAATTCTCTTTGAATTAGCTAAATCTTTCAATTCCATTGCTATTAATGGTTTTTAAAATGCCTGACTATTATCCTTTATCTTTAGTTTTTTCTCCTACTTCTTCTCAGAGTATTACTTATTAATGTGATCATAGAATCACAAAATTTTCAATTAATAATTTTCATTTTTTCATAATATTAAAATATCCTTCCTTGCAACACTGGCATCAACACAAGATGGTCATTATTAAATACACACATATATTATTATGTCCCATTTGTATTTTATTTAGTAGTTTGGTATTAACTTAGTATTTTACTTAATAAAATAGTGATTATTATTTACTAAAATGGGACAGCTAAGTGGCACAGTAATTACACTGATGGAAGATTCTTCTTCATGAGTTCAAATCTGGCCTCAGCCACTCACCTATATGTCTCTGGATAAGTTACTTAACTCTGTCTCAGTTTTCTCATCTGTAAAGTGAACTGAAGAAGCAAATGGCATACTACTCCATTATCTTTGCTAAATGGGGTCATGAAGAGTCAGACATGACTGAAAAAACTCAACAACAGAATTTACAAATTTAGTGTTTGCTATTAGTAAACACTAAAACAAGATTCTCTAACATAGTAAATACTTTACTTAGCACTTTGATTAATATTTTAAGTATTTATGAAAGTAAATATTTATTAATCACATTGATCTAAAACTTTCTCTGTCTCATATTTCCCTTGCTTGGGGATCAAGAACTAAATGGTATCATAAAAAAACAAGTAGAGCTCTTCCCTTTCATTTAAAAAATACTTCAAATACCAAAGCAATGAACTATTCTTTAAATCTTTTATAGAATTAATTTGTAAATCCCTATGATTTGGCTAAATGAGTTACCTAATTAGGCTATTTGACTTCTTTTTTGGGTATCTACTTATTTTTTTTTAAAAAAGATCTTTCCTTCATGTTACATTTGTTGATTACAATATTGTTGGATATACAGCAATATAAATTTGTTGCATATAATTAATAATATCTGATACTTATGTTTATCTCTTCTCCATGTATTGGAATCTCCCACTTATCACTTCTGGTTTTTAAAATATGAATTTCTTTGTTTTTAGTTTTGATTAAATTCACTAACAATTTATTAATTTCAAAAGGATTTTAAAATAGCTTGTTTTAGTTACTAATTCACCTCTCTTTCAATTTTATTAAATTTTCTTTTAATGTTGATCCTTTATTTTGTGACTGTTTTGTATGTGTTTGTTGAATTCCTTTTAATTTGAAGATTGCAAATATCAGTCTTCTTTTCTCTCATTTGTATAAGGATTTAGACTTATAAAATTATTTCTAAGAACTATTTTATCTGTCCTGATATATTGTCTTGATATTGGTATCATCTTTAATAGTGGGGGCCCAATCATAACTCATCAGTTCATTTTTGGGGCTCCATCTAAACCTGTATGACCTATATTTTCCTTATTATTATTTTTATTCATTATGGTATATACAAGTAGTGTAAGATACTTTTAAATTTCTGAATTTATTTATAAATTTTTCCTCGAGCATGGTCAATGTTTATAAAAGTTCCACATATACTTGAACAAAAATCAGAGGATTTAATGATCATGGAATCACAAAATTTTCAATTAATCATTTTCATTTTTTCAAATGTTAAAACATCCTTCCTTGCATTGCTGGTATAAATATAAAAATGGTCATTATTAAATTTCAAATATATATGTGTATATTTTATTGTGCCTCTATTTAGTTCTTTTTATATATGTTAAACTAATTCTTAGTATTTTATTTGTGTGTTTTAAGATATTTGTTAAATTCTATTTTATTATTAATATTAAAATCCCTTACCATCAAGATGTGATTCTTAAATTTTTTAATATTCAGTGAACTTTTCTTTTTAAAATGTGGTTACCATGTCATTAGATACATATATCTTACTACAAATGTTAATTTTCCATAGCCAGTAAAAACCTAGTGAATCTAATTCCACTATCTTTTAAAATCTGTGCTTCTCTCTATTTTAGGTTTATTTTCTGTAGTCAACATATGAATAAAATGTGTTTTTGCATCCTTGTAGTTTCCATTTTCTTTTTGGGTGAGAATTTGGTCTAAATGTTCAAATTTCTAACTGTTAAATTTGATCTTTTTAACTGTCATGCTTATCTCATCATTACCCATAGGTTCAGTTGCTATTTCTATGGAGATAATTTACAATCAATCACTGTATCCAACCATAGTCTCACACTTGAGCTACAGTTCTGCATCACTAACTGCCTTTAGTAATCTCAAATTACATGCCATATAGGAGACTCAACCTGTCCAAAATGGAACTAATTTTGCCCTAACCTTTCCCCTCTTCCATATTTCCTTTTTAATACAAAGAGTGGCACCAACTTCTCAGCCATCCAAGCTTACAATCTCATTACCATTGCCATTTGTCACTCCACAGATTGAATGCCTTGACAAATCTTGTCATCTCTACTTTCTCAGGTCTCTAGTAGATGGCCTCTTCTTTGCACTCATACAGTCATCAGCCTAGGCTAGATACTTCTCACTTCTCACATAGACTATTATGATAGACTTCTAAACTTTTCTTCCTTCGTTGAGTCCTTCTCCACTGCATTCAATCTTCATTCTTTTGCCAAAGTGATTTTCCCAAAGCATAATCTGACTGTGTCTTCTCTCTACTCAATAAATGTAGTGGCATTTAATTGCCTCAAGCAACAAATATAATGTTCTTTCTTTGACATTTAAAACATTTTACAACCTGCCCCCTTCCTACCTTTTCAGTGTTCTACACCTAACTCCCTTTCATGAACTCTATAATCCAAAGGCATCTCAGTTACTTGCTATGGTTTGCTCTCAACCTCCCACATACCATTATTCTGTCCTTTGTGTCTGAAATGCTCTCCTTCTCTATTCATGTATGTTTCACTATCTTCCTACAAGACTCAGTTCGGCTTCTATCTTCTTCTGGAAGCTTTTCCTTGTCCTAGGCACTCTCAGTGCCTTCCCTTCTGAGATTACTTTCCATTTATTTTCTCTCTATAGATATCTTGTGTAGCTTGCAATTCATATTTAGTCTCTTTAAAAGAATGAGCTTCTTTAGGACAGAGACTTTCCTTGTATTCCCAGGGTGTAATCATTAACTGACACAGAGTAAACCTTTAATAAATATTTACTGATTGATTATATAATTTTGTTTCAGCAAGGACCATGGTCTATCTTATTTCAATAATACTAGCCTAATACAAATAAAATTGGGAATCTATATTCAAATTTATCTAAATAAAATCTAAATTGAAATAGTGCTTACAATACTAAACTTATTTCATAAGTTTCTCTTATTATTTATGTTTCGCAACAATTTAAACCCTTCCAGCACAATAAAATTTATCCTTTATGAAATACTATTTATAAGACATAAATAATTTCAGTGATTCAAAAAACATTTCTTTTATTAAACTTTCTGTATGCAGAGTGCTGTGTTAGATATTGAAAGAACACAAATAGTTTTGATTCCCATCCTTATGAAGCTTTCAATCTAGTAGAAGACTTCAGGAAGAATAAATGTGTTACAGGCCCACAACTAGATAATCATATCCCAATGATTTGACTCTTGCCCAGAGACAGAAAGAACTGTTAGGTGACTGCATAGAAAATTCATTTAGATGAGAATGTTACTAATAGGAATGGAATAATAGGAGTTCTGATTGTTCTATGTGCATCAAATATAATTTGATCACTCTTAGGTAAGAAAGAAAGACTCTAGGGGAAGCATATTTGCAAAGGAAAGCAGACTGAAAGGTGCACAATTCTATTTTCCCTGAGTGCATGGGATGGTTAATTGTCTAGGAAATTGATTTTGGCAGTGAGAGATAATAAATATCTTACATTTGTATCTCTCTCTCTCTCTCTCTTTCTCTCTCTCTCTCTCTCTCTCTCTCTCTCTCTCTCTCTCTCTCTCTCCCTGCCCCTCTTTCTTAATAAAACCCCTTAACTTCCATCTTGGAATCAAAACTCTGTATTGGTTGTATTGGTTCTAAGGCAGAAGGGTGGTAAGGATTAGGTAATGGGGGTTAAGTGACTTGCCCAAAGGCACACAGCTAGGTACTGGCTGAGGTTACATTTGAAACCCAGGACCTTCTGTCTCTGGATCTGGCTCTTGATGCACTGAACCACCTAGCTGTCCCCTGTACCTCTCTTTAAACTTCTCTAAGTGTTTTCACATGCACTAATTTTCTCATTTAACATCCAACTATTTTTCAGTATTAAAATGTGATACAAATTAGAGGAATTTATGAATTTATGATTCTTTTCCAATAAGAGGTATCATGGGTAAGTGGATTGAAAACTGACCTTAATGATAGGAAGAGCTGGATATGTCTTCAGTAGTATCCTTTATTTCAGGGGAAGCTAGATGGTGAAGTGAGAGCACTGGGCCTGGAGTCAAGAGGACAAGTGTCTGACCTCAGACACTTAATAGTTGCATTACTCTGTGCAAGTTACTTAACTCTGTTTCTTCAACTGTAAAATGAGCTGGAGAAGGGAATGGCAAATTGCTCTAGTACTCTTAGCAAGACAATTTCAAATAGGTTTATGAAGAGTTGGACAGAACTGAAAAACAGTAACTTCTTACCACTGGGGCCCCTCCTTCCTTCTGATTAGAGAGGGTAGAGGGTGGAGATAAAGGATACTACCTCAAAGGGTTGTGGGACATAGTAGGCACTTTATAAAATATAAATACTTATATTGACAACACATATGAAAACATAATGCCTCATATCCTTTTTTAAAAAGTGTATTCACCCTCTTCTACTAGATCATGGGTATTTTGAGAAGAAGTCTTGTTTAGTGTTAAAGGAATAGTATTAAATGGCAGCTAGATGGCTCCATGGATAGAGTGTTGGACCTGGAGTCAGGAAGACTCCTCTTTCTGAATTCAAACCTGGTTTCAGACACTTATTAGCCATGTGACCCCGGGCAAAACACTTAAGCCTCTTTGCCTCAGTTCCTGATCTATAAAATGAACTGGAGAAGAGAATGCCAACCCACTTCAATATCTCTGCCAAGAAATACCCAAATAGGGTCATGAACAACTGGGCACAACTGGAAAATGACTGAACAACAAGTACTTATGTTTGTTGAATTCCATATGTTGGCTTTTCTCTCAGGGTAG
Source organism: Monodelphis domestica (assembly GCF_027887165.1). Taxonomy (NCBI): domain Eukaryota; kingdom Metazoa; phylum Chordata; class Mammalia; order Didelphimorphia; family Didelphidae; genus Monodelphis; species Monodelphis domestica. Next base: position 615,364,041 of record NC_077227.1, read on the forward strand.
TTTATCTACATAGACTTATATGGAAGTAGGCATAGCTTTTTCTTAGTTTGTCTCCTCTCCTCTTTGATTGAGACTCTACTTCCTATAGTTTCCCACCATGCAGCTCTGCTTCCTAGGTTATAGGTTATCTTATTCACAGGATCATAGATTTAGAGTTATAATGGACCTGAGAGGTTATCCAGTCCATCTCTCTCAGTTTTACAGATAAGGAAACTGAGATGATATAGGTAATAAATAGAAGAATACAGATCAAAAGTTGACTTCTGATTCAAAATCCAGGCTTTTATGCATAGCAGTTTTCATTCTTTAGGCAGAAGCTTTGGTTTGACAAAACTAGTTATTTGTCTTATTGTAATCCATTGAGGTGGTGCAATGGATAGAGAATGGGGACTGGAGTCAGGAAGACTCCTCTTCCTGAACTCAAATCTGGTTTCAGATACTTTCTAGCTGAGTGTCACTTAACTCAGTTTGCCTCAGTTTCTTCATCTGTAAAATAAGTTGGAGAAGCAAATGACAAAACACTCTTGTATCTTTGCCAAGAAAAACTCAAATGGGGTCATGAAGAATGGGACAGACAAAAACAACAATTCAGTTCATCAACACTTAGAATTTGTATCTTGGGGCAACTAGATGGCTCAATGAACAGAGAATCAGGCCCAGAGATAGGAAGTCCTGGGTTCAAATCTATCCACAGACACTTCCTAGTTATATGACCATAGGCAAGTCACTCAAACCCTTTTGCTCTTCACTTATTGCTCTTCTGCCTTGGAACCAATGCACACTATTGATTCCAAGACTGGAAAAGTAAGGACTTTAAAAACAAATCTGTATCTTGAAACTCCCTGCCTGATAGAGATAAAATCCTTTTCCACCCAGCATTCATGGACTCAAGTAAGGCCCATCTTGACTTCTGGCTTCTCAAACAAAACCCAAAAAAATGCCTTAGTTGGCTTCCTTGTGCAAGAATTCTCTCCTTCACTAATTTTCAGAATGTCTGTCCTATCATACCTTTTTCATGCCTTTGCCTTCCATCTATGGTCCTCAAGGGCTAGAACTGGTTTTCTCCTTCTTTGTTTCCCCAGCTCTTAGTACAGCTCCTGACACTCAAGTTGGGAGAGGTCTTGCCCTCTGGGATTTCATTGGCCCTTGGGACTCCAGGAGGAAGAAAGTCTGTTTGGTAATGCACATGGGCACTTTCTCTACATGCAAGAGGCTTTAGCAAATTGCTTAGAGCATTGAGAAGTTAAGGGATTTGTCTTGAGTCACATAGCCAGCATGTCCGTGTCAGGCTTGAACTCAGGTCTTTCTAGCTCCCAGGATTGATCTCAGTCTGGCTTTAAGAGCTTTAATAAATGTTTGGAGCTGGATTGATAGATTGGTTCCTCATTAAATCTCTGGAAACACTTCTTGCTTTGTGAGAAATGTTTGTTGTTTATTTCTGAAGGGGAACTGTATTCTGTAAGATGAATTTTGTCTTATTTGCTTTCCTTTTCTTTTCTCTGCTGAGGGGGAGGGGAAGCCAGAAAGCCAATGATTGTGTAGTCATGTGTGGAGAACACCAAATGTCTGCCAGCCCCTAGGAGAGTGATAGAAGGAATTTAATTCTGAGCACCTGTGGTACAAATTCCAGGCTAATCCTGGGGTATTCTGGAACTGAGGAGGAAATGGAAATTTTCTTTGGGGTTCAGAACAGTCAGGAGCTTTAAAGTGTATTTCTGGATGGAGGAGAATCATGCAGATAAGAAATCTGGGAACTTTAAAAAATGAGTCCAATACTTAGGTCCCATCCAGTTTGGAATTTAAAAAAATGCACTTCTAATTATCTTATCCTGGTCTATTCTTTTTTTGAATATACATGCTTTCCCCCTTGTGAGTCAAGAAGGGAAGGAGAGAATGAATGTTAGTTACACTTGAGTATCTAGTTACAGGGGCAACAAAAGAAGAAAAGGCAAAGAGGGATACATTGTGTCAGATTTCAGGACTCGGCATTTTCACACATGGGTGGGTTTGTATTTGTATATATTGTTGTTATTCAATCATTTTAGTAGTATCTGACTTTTCCTGACCTCATTTAGGGTTTCCTGGCAAAGATACTGTGGTGGTTTGCCATTTCCCTCTCCAGCTCACTTTATAGATGAGGAACTGAGGCAAACAGTATTGAGTGACTTGCCAAGGGTCCCAGAGAAGGAAATGTCTGAGCTCAGATTTGAACTCCAGAAGACTTCAGGCCTGGTACTCTGTCCATTGTGCATTCCAATTGTCTTGTGTATATATGCAGAGATAGAAATAGACAAATAGACAGACAGACAGATAGATATATGGATGGATGGATGGGTAGACAGGAAGACAGACAGACAGACATATGGATATATGTATATATAGATATAGATGGATGGATGGATGGGCAGATGGGCAGGCAGACAGACAGATAGGTAGATAGATAGATGATGGATAGATACATGGATGGGTGGATGGGCAGACAGACAGACAGATAAATGGATGGATGGGTGGATGGGCAGACAGATGGACAGACAGATAGATAGATGGATAGCTAGATTATAGATAAAGCTTTATCTTACTATAATTATGTTATCTATCCATATTGATGTTTATCTATATCTCTATAAATATATCAATTTCTTTCTATATATACACATGTATGTATATATTCTAGTATATGCAATGTATATTCATACATGTAGAAATATAAAATACATACACATCCACTGGACTTCTATCAGGAAACTTGTGTAATCTTGTACTCCCTTATACTCTTATCCCTCCCCAAAATCACAGTCCATAATCCATGTGGCCAGATATAAGATATCATGATGCCTTTTTCTGAATCAAATTCTCATATGGTACTTCCAAAATGATATCTCTTTTCAGAATAATTTATTTCCCTGTTCAAAACAGGATGCTTCATCTGGTGACCCTTCTACCAAGTTTTCATTTACCAGCCTTGCTTAGTTCAGTTACTTTATAAGGTTACAATGAAAAGCAAGTTCTGGACCTAATCAAGAAATGAGCAACTTTCCTAGACCTTCTTCTTGAACTGGTCCACTTTTCTTACCCCCAGGATCTTGAGTGATTTTTTCAGGTCCCTCCCATTTCTAGAGTCTATGTCTCACATATGTATATATATATATATATATATATATATATATGTATGTATATATATATATGTTTATACATATATTTGACATCTAATATAAAACATTAAAAATGTCCATAACTCTTCTCCTTCCCTTTCCTCTAATCAGGAAAAAATCATGTCACCAGAGTAATCATTGGATTTTAAATTTGTAAGGGAACTACAAAGGACACCTAGCCCTTATTTTTAGAGATGAAGTGCTTTATTTAAGGTCAGATTATAAGTTAACAACAAAAATTAGTCTGTTAACTTCATTCTGGTTATGCCCTCAATCTTAAGGCCTTTTCTACTAAACTGACCAATAATTAAGAAATAAAATATTAAAGCTATTGATTGTAATTTCCATTTGTATTAACATTTTTATTTTCCCTAACTATCAATCTTTTAATGCTGAATTATTTAAATTTTCATGTACTGGAGCTGGTAGCCTGTCTTAATTTGGATGGCTCCAATAATATAATTATGTCTGTTAAGCAGTGGTAAAGGTACCATAGCAGGCCAGCACAGAGCCCTTGGGAGAATTCATAAGGAGCAGCTCCCGCAGCTAAACCAGTGGGAATTGGATTAAATTCAATGACATAGCCTGCTTGTCAAGAGGTCTGGTATATGAACAAATAGTTTTCTAGGTTACCATGGCTTTGTGATTTGGTTCCTGTTCATTAAAAACCCATATATTCTGAGTCAAATTTAGTGTAAGTTATCCACACATACATTTCAGACTAAATGTTTTATGAATATATTCTCATCCTAATCCTGCTGACTTTGGGGAATTTCTGGCACTTTCTCATAACATGACACTTTGATGGATCTGTAATTTCATCAATATAATACTGTGTCCATCATTGTAGATTACAGCCTTCCATACTTTCTCATCCAAAGCCATTCTTACAAGCTTGTAGACAGACTAAACACTGTACTTATGCCCCCAGAACTGGCCACATGGCCACCATCACTACGAAATCAGAAAGGAAGTGCCTTATATTTAGTCATTTTGTATTTTAGTGTGTTTCATAGATCATCATAGCCAAAAGAATCAACCAAATTGGTGTCCAACTCAACCTTTTGGTGTTAAGACTCTCCAGGGTAGTCCAGGTTGAACCTCAGAGAAAAGACACATTGTAAGGATAATTAAAGATCTAAGACAGTTGATATGTAAGGCTGGGAAGTCAGCAGCTTCTCACATATTCTGTAGCTATAAGTAGCATGTAAAAAGAGAGAGAGCTTTCTGGAATTTAAAGTGGCCCATTTCTGACTCCCATAGCATAGTGGGATATCTTTTCTGTGGTTAAGGGAAGGTTAAGAAGGAAATAAGGCAAAAGAGACACAAAAGACAGTTGTATAGGAAATAAGTGTGGCCAGAGAGCCTTGGTTTCCTGGGAGATATTTTTTTCTGTGTCTTTATTTGCAGTCCCCTTTGCTATGCCATTGCCCTTGATGTATCACATATTGGTCTGTGCTGTAAGCAGACTGAAGGCTTGGGTACAATTTAATCATTTCAATTGTGTCTGACTCTTCATGACCCCATTTGGGATTTTCTTGGCAAAGGTATTGGAATATTTGCTATTTCCTTCTTCAGCTTATTTTATAAATGAGGAAATCGACACAAACAGGGTAAAGTGACTTGCCCAGGGTCACACAGCTAGTCTGAGGCTAAATTCATTCATTCATTTATTCATTCATTCATTCATCTATATATTTATCTATCCATCTATCTATCTATCTATTCATTCATTTATCTATTCATTCATTCATTCATTTGTTCATTCATTCATTCATTCATTCATTCATTCATTCATTCATTCATTTATTTGTTTGTTTGTTTGTTTGTTTTATTAAACCCCTACCTTCTGTCTTGGAGCCAATACAAAGTATTGGCTCCAAGACAGAAGAGTGGTAAGGGCTAGGCAATGGGGGTTAAGTGAATTGCCCAGGGTCTGAGGCCAAATTTAAACATAGGAAGTTGAGTCTTCCTGATTCCAGGCTTGGCACTCTTCCATTACATTGCCTACCTGCAGTATGATATAGAGCAGTGATGGCAAACCTTTTAGAGGGGTGATTGATATGAGAAATATCCTTAGGCATATGGAGAGGGGGAGGGGATCAGGGGAGCAGCCTGCCCCTCTGGCTTTCTAGTAAAATACTCTGGTGAACTCTGTGCTGCGGTGATGGCACACATGCCCACATAGAGGACTCTGTGTGCCCTCTCTGGCACTTGTGCCATGGGTTTGCCACTATGGATATAGAGTATACCCCTAAACAGGGTAATAAGGACTCTGCAGCAACATCTCAGTGGCACTTCTGAACCTTTCTCTCTTGCCTTGACAGTTGGTGCCTGAGGTCATGGATCCTTGAGCAGCCTAGCCTGTCCTCTGGACTGCACTCAAAACCTTACCAAGTTGGTGGGAGCTACTAGAGTTTAAATTCTGTTGCCCTGACTTTTGAGAACTCATGGATGCTTCCTTGCCATTATGAGGGATGAGTGTAGAACTTTTGTAACTATCTGGTCTGATGAAAAAAGTGAAGAGATATAAAAAGACTCATCTTCATCTACTAGAAGAAGTTATTGATCATTGCTATCTGTATATATGGGTTATTTGATTTTTGCTATCCAGCATGAAGTTAGACTGATTGGCCAATGTCACTTCATAACACTTTGAAATTGCTATTTGACTCAAATTCTACCACAAAGTCATGAGACTGGGGGTAACTGGATAGCACAGTGGATAGAACACCAGGCTTGGAGTTGGAGGACCCAGGTTTAAACCTGACCTCAGGCACTTCCTAAGTGTGTAATCTAGGACAAGTCACTTACTCTGATTGCCTAGCCCTTGCTGTTCTTCTGTCTTAGTATAGGTAAGGGTTATATTTTTAAAAATGCATGGAATCCTGCTGTCATGTCGCTTTAGTGGACTGCCCATCAGAACATGTTTCCATGAAACTGTCCATACGTTGCTGGTTAGAGAGGTAGTGTGGTGTAATGGAAAGTGATGGATTTGGAAAAACTGAGTTTTAATCTTTGCTTTGCCATTTACTGACTGTAACTGTAGGCAAATCAGTTATCCTTGATGAGTCTCAGTTCCTCAAGGGTAAAATTAAGGGAGTTGGGAAGGTACAGGGTCTCAATTATCTTTATATGTTTCTTTAGGGCTTGCACATTATAATAATTTAAAAAATTAATTAAAATTAAGTTACTAATTAAGCATTTTTAAACCCTTATCTTCTACCCTAGAACCAATTGGTTCCAAGGCAGAAGAGTGGTAAGGGCTAGTCAATGGGGGTTAAGTGACTTGCCCAGGGTCACACAGCTGGGAAGTGTCTGAGGCCAGACTTGAACCTAGGACCTCCCATCTCTAGGTCTGGCTCTCAATACAGCGAGCCACCCAGCTGCCCCCACTAATTTAGCAATTTAGCCATTGTTGGAATGAATGATAATAGTTTATGTGTTAGCAATGTGTGGTCATTAAAAAGTGCTTTCCAATTATTATCTGAGATAATGAGCTTTACAGGATTTTGAAGTGATTTCTAGACACCATCCAGTCTTGTTTCTCTCCCTTTTAAAATAAGGAAAGGGAGGCTAAGCGAGTTGAAATGACTTCTGTAGAGTTACACAGCTAACTCATTTTAGACCAGAGATGATACTTCCTGTCTTCTGATTGTAAGTCTAGTAGTCTCAGTTGACCTGCACTGCTCAGTTTCCTTCTCAGTTCTATATTGAACAAGATCCAGAAGCTTAGACATTGCTGACTGAGATCAGTTTGCGGTTTGTGAATATGGAGGCAAAAAAGAAGCTAACTGGCCCTTTCCTAAGGATGGGGGGAGGAGGGGGCAGAACCTGCCGCCTTGGCATTCTTAAGTACCAAGCTATTACCAGTTAGACAGAATGGTCTCAGATGAAATTTGAGACTAGAAAATGTGAGTCTAGCCAAGCTGCCAGACCTCCCTGCTCTGGTTTCTCAAATGTAGAGTCCTGGCTTGAATTCAAAGCACTCTCAGGATCTGAGAAAAGACGACATGAACAGATTGGTTTCTAAGAGTAAGAGTGTAGGAAGAAGAGGACATGAAGGCAGGTGCTCTGTAACTCACTTTTCCTCCTACACAGCCTTCAGATCCTTTTCAGCTGATCTTTCCCCCAGTCTCCTAAATGGAATGGTAATCTTTCAAACAACAGACATACTGAAATCAGCCTCCCATCTCTAAACCCACAGCCCCAGTGCCCCAGCAGGGAACCTCCCATATCTTCCAGGAAACTTCACACTGAGAAATTGTTTCCTTTATGAGCTAAACCTGCCTTTCCCCCTGACATTTTCTTTCAAGATATAAACTCTTTTTTCTCTCTCTCCGCACACACACATACAAATATACATGTATAAACTAAAAAAAAAAATTACACCCTAGAAAGTACCATGGGTTAGGCATTTCAGGCCTTAAAATTTTTTTTGATCAAGAGAAAAAAAGTAGAAGAATTCCCAAGAGAGTGTTTGTTTGGAGACCCAGGCCACACAGGGATAACCAGCTATAATCTTCCTCTAGGAGAGAATGTCTGGAAATTCTTAGTATCACAAAATATGTATGAACATCCAGTGATTTTCCCACTGCCATTCTTTCTCCTCCCTATGAAGACTCATCTAGTTCTACTCCTTTTGACACAATCAGGCTAAAAAAACTCTTCCTGATGCTTGAGCCATAACTAGGGCAATATAACCAAGGCTTTTTCCTAGGGTACTGACAAATGAGAGCAATTCCTCTCCAGAAGCCATCCTCTGACCATCTTACAGCACCACCCATGAGGATCCAATTCCTCTCCCCAAGGTTACCGTTTATGGCTGCTGCCTTCTTCCTTTCCAACCCCTTCTTTTGGGGATGGAGGAAGAGGGGGAAAAGTCATTTGCAAATTAACTTGAAAGAAGGGAGGATGACCAGGGTGGACTGTCCTATGTGCTTTCTCATGCTTCCTTAATTGAATTTTAACACACATCAGAGTTCAAAGTAAAGACTTTACCTATAGCCCAGACATAGTGTCCCCTTTCCTTAAACTCCTCAAAATGGAATTAGAGGACCAAGATTCTGAGCCTGTTAAATTTCTAATTGAGCTCACTGTCTCCTTGGTAGGCTCTGGACATGTGCATGGATCTATGTTTATGTTCCTAGTTATTGTGTTATGCAATTCTCTGTTTTTTCATTTGCAGCTTGGAATCTAGCCTGGTCAAGTACTGGATGTAATTCCACATCAGAAGATGTCTAATTTTATTTCCAAGAGGAACTGCTGTCAGGTGGTTAGAGAAGAGAACTGGAAAACAAAACAAAACATTGGCGTCTTATTGCTAGCGCTGCCCAGGGAGACTGCCAACCTCATTTGTCGAGTATCTCCTTATAAACAGAGCACATGATCGATATCCTAGCACTAGGGTTTGGAGAGAAAGGCAGTAATAGATCCTAGTTTCTGTTTTTAAGGACATGGAGGGGAAAGGGCAAGGATTTTTAAAATGTCACTAAATAATAGAAGTATACATTTTATTTAGTGTAATAATACAGGGAAATATAGAAATAGAGAGCGAGGCTTTGAGTAAGGAAAAAAAGGGAATAGGAAAGAGTAGGTCCATTGCTGACAAATTAACAAACTCTCTTTAGTGTGATTTGAGGAAAATGCTCCAGGTTCCTTACCACTCTCAGGGTCCTATTTTTGTCTTTGAATAATCTCCCTCTCCATATATTTCTGAAATTCCACCATTAGAAATACATTTCTTTGGCCTAGACAGGTTTTTAAGACCTTGAAAAGTTCATCTTCAAGTTAGAGCAGCTAAGTGGTACAGTGGATAGAACATCAGACCTGAAATCAAGAAAACTCATCTTCTTGAGTTCAAATCTGGTCTCAGACTTTTTTCTAGCTGTGTGACTCTGGTCAAATCTTAATCCTTCTTGTTTCAGTTTCTTTAGCTGCAAAATTAGTTGGGGAAGGGAATGGCAAACCACTTTCATATCTTTGCCAAGAAAATCCCAAGTCAGGTCATTAAGAGTTGGACTTAACTGAAATGACTGAATAACACATTCCTGGGAAACAATCTGCTCTTTAAGTCATTATCAGTCAAACTAACTGAGATTAGTTAAAAGTTACTGAAAGCAAGGTCTTGAAAGAATGAAACACAAGATACCAGGATGTGGGATGAACATGTCAGAGAAGAAGAGGGGCATGCTAAAGGCTAAACCATATGATATCTTCCCAATTGAATCCATGACTGACAAGTAGGTAGGTGACTCTAAAGTGAGGTGTTAGCTTTGATTTCCTTTCTTCCTCCTAAAATCCACCTGCCTTTCATCTTTCCCAAAGTAGGTCTCTTTCATTGCCATTTTTTTATGCCTGACATCTCACTTCTTTCCTCTCAAAGATATTGGCCAAAGGAGACAAACCAATTAAGAATGTTCACTTTAGTAGCTCAAGCCCTTATCTAGGATTGCTTTATTTTTTAATGCCTCCAAAGGGTTGTTATTTTTCTCTTAAGTCTAATTATCAGTTCCAGTAAGGATTCCATTAGAGAAGCTTAGAATTAGGGATGCCGGATCACCACAAGAATCTTCTCTGACCAAGATTAAAATATTGCCACAAAATGAATACAGGAGTGACAGAAACAATAAGGGAACAGAGTGAAACAACTTTCAAGAAAAAATAGTCCAAAAGGTAGGCAGAGAACATCTGGGGCACTGGGGTGAGAGGAGAACAGAGCCAGCAAGAGGCTATAGCCTCTTGGGTTATCAAGCCACACCCCTCCAACCCCAAATCTGCTGTCACAAGTTTGGAAACGAAGTCCAAGCCAACATTCAGATCCGGAAATCTTGACTGGGCAAATAGTAGTACAAGCCAAACTATACCCCTTGAAATTTCAAACCTGTGGAGAAGTCTGGAGTCACACTCTAGAACAGTCTGGGCTGAAGTAGGATGATCCTTGTGGGACTAGAGAGAAGTCAGAAATCCCAATCTGGGTTTGGGATGAGAAAATGATTCACACTTTAGGGTGAGAACATGGTTTACAGGGATGTCTGCCCCCATCTTGTTGTCCAAAACTAGGGCAAAGATCCAGGACAGGGCAATCAAGAAAGTGTCTGATTGGGTCAAGTACACAGTGAGACTAAATAATTTAGCCTAGACTTGGAACTAGAATTTGATCAGCTCTTGACCTGATCAAATTCAGAGTAAAAACAAAAGCTTACACCCAAGCCTGAGTCAAGTCTTTAAGCTATAAGCATCTCAAGGGTCAATTGAATTGGCAGGGGAGGGGGCTTTCAGAGCTCTCAGCCCTCAGACCATCATATCAGTTTCCAAGAACTGAAACTGGTAAAAACCCAGAAAATAAGCTAAAAATAGCATCAAGGAAGAACTGAAGTTAAAGAGGGTGCCCCAACTTCCCAGAAAATAGCACCTACCTATAATTAGATAGTAAAAATGAGAAAACAACAAAAAAGCACCTAACTCTAAAGAATTTTTATGGAGACAAAGAACAAGGTACAGACACAGAAAGAGGCAGTGAAAGCAAAGGAAACAGACACAAAGTCCAAAAGAAAAAATTGGGATTGGACACAGATTCTGGAAGAGCTCAATAAAACCTTTTAAAACCAATTAAGAGAAGCAGAGAAAAAGTGGGGAAGAGATATGAAAGTGATTCAAAAAGAAAGGAAAGTGATGCAAGAAGAAATGGGCCAATTGAAAAAGGAGAACAAAAACGGACATGAAAAAATCAGGGCCTTAAAAATCAGAATTGACCATCTATAAACCAGTAACTTAATGAGAAATCAAGACACAATAAAGAAGAATCAAAGCAATTAAAAAAAAACAGAGGAAAACATGAAATATCTTATTGAAAAATATGACTGACCTAGAAAATACATATAGGAGAGACAATTTGAGAGTTATTGGACTATCTGAAAGTCCTGATCAAGAAAAAACCTGGGACATTGTATTACAAGAAATTATCAAAGAAAACTGCCCAGGGATCTTCAATCAAGAAAATAAAATTGAAATTGAAAGAATTCACAGATCATTTCCAAAAAGAAATTCTCAAATGACAACTTCCAGGAATTTAATAGCTAAATTCAAGAGCCACCAAGACAAAGAGAAAATAATTTAAGCAGCCAGAAAGAAACCATTCAAACCATGGAACTACAGTTAGGATCATAGCTTCTACATTAATGAATTGAAAGGCATGGGATATTATATTCAGAAAGGCAAAAGATTTGGGTTTGCAACCCAGAGTTACCTATCCAGCAAAAATGAGTATATTCTTTCAGGGGGAAAATGGACATTGAATAAGATAGAATATTTCCAAGCATTATTAAGGAGTAAGACAGATCTAAACAAAATATTTGAAGTTCCTACATGAGACACAAGAGAAGTCTAAAAAAGTAAATGAGAAAGAGAAAATTTAAGGGACTCATTGTGACCAAAATGTTTATATATCTACATGGAAAGAGGATTTCCATAATTCTCAAAAATTACTCTTAGTAGAAGATAGAAGGAATTTACTCAGAAAGAGGGTGGAAAATTATGATGATTATGATATGATGTATATGATATATGATGATATGATGTATATGTAAATGTGATGATATGGAATAATATGTATTTATGATATGATACATATGCATATGAATGATGTAAAAATCAATCAAGGGCTGAAAGAAGAAAAGGAAGGGAGAGATAGAATGGGGTAAGTTATATAACATAAAGAGGTATGAAAAATCATTAGATTTTTCCCTTAGAGAAAAGCAAGTATACTCAGTGGGTTACAGAATTCTATCTTACCCTACAGAGAATGGGAATAAGACAAGGGATGGGGGGTAATTGGAGGGAGGTGGAAGTAGGGGAGTGACAAAAAGCAAAATACTAGTGAGGAAGAACAGAGTAAAAGGGAATAGAGTAGAATCTAAAGGGTATAATATGATGGAGGGCAATACACAGTTAGTAATCATAATGCTGAATGTGAATGGGATAAACTCACCCATTAAAAAGAAGTGGATAGCAGAGTGAATTAAAAACCAGAATCCTACTATATGTTGTTTATAAGAAACACATTTCAGGCAGGATTCACACAGAGATTCAAGGTTAAAGGCTGGAGTGGAATTTATTATGTATCATCTAAAGTTAAAAAGGCAGGAGTAGCAGTCATGATACCAGACAAAGCCAAAGTAGAAATTGACCTGATTAAAAGAGATGAAGAAGGAAATTATATTTTGCTATAGGGTACTGTAAACAATGAAGTAATATCATTACTAAACATTTATGAAACAAATGGTATAGCATCTAGATTTCTAAAGGAATAATTAAAGGAGCTCAAGGAGGAAATAGAGAGCAAGACCAGATTAGTGGGTGATCTCAAACTTCCCCCTTCAGAACTAGATAAATTGAACCAAAAAGTAAATAAGAAAGAAATAAGGGAAATGAAATGCTAGAAAAATTAGAGTTAATAGCTATCTGGAGAAAACTGAACAGGGATAAAAAGGAATATACCTTCTCAACAGTACATGGTAGATATACAACATCAATCATGTAATAGGGTACAGAAATATTTTAAACAAATGCAGAAAAGCAGAAATAATAAATATTAGTTTTCCAGATCATAATGCAACAAAAATGATAATTAAAAAGAGTCCATGGAAAGGCAAAGTTAAAATTAATTGGAAACTAAATAATCGAATTCTTCAAAACTGGTTGGTCAAAGAAGAAATCATATAAACAGTTACAGACTTCATTAAAGAGAATGACAATGAGGAGACATCATATCAAAATCTATAGGATGCAGCCAAAGCAGTACTCAGGGGAAAACACAGAGTGCCTAAAGCAACAAAGTCAAGAGGGAGGGGATCAATGAATTGGAACTGCAACTTACAAAATTCAAAAAAGCACAAATTAAAAATCCCCAGATTAAAACCAAATTGGAAATCCAAAAATTAAAGGAGAAATTAATAAAAGTAAAAGTAAAAGAACTATTGAACTAATAAATAAGACTAGGAACTGGTACTTTGAAAAAAACAAATAAAATAGATAAAATACTAGTTAATTTAATCAAAAAGAGAAAGAAGAGAATCAAATTAATAGTATCAAAGATGAAAAGGGTGATCTCACCTCTTGTGAAGAAGAAATTAAGGTGATTTTTAAGAAATAGTTTGCTCAATTATTTGTCAATAAATATGACAATCTAGATGAAATGGGTGAATCTTTACAAAAATATAAATTGCCTAGATTATCAGCAGAAAAAATAGAGTACTTAAATAATCCCATATCAGAAATAGAAATTGAATAAGTGATCAAAGAACTCCCTAAAAAAATCCCCAGAGCCAGATGGATTCAAAAGTGCATTCTATCAAACATTTAAAAAACAACTAATCCCAGTACTATACAAATTATTTGACAAAATAAGCAAAGAAGGAGTCCTACCAAATTCCTTTTATGACACAAATATGATACTGATTCCAAAGCCAGGCAGACCAAAAACAGAGAAAGAAAACTATAGCCCAATCTCATTAATGAACACAAATGAAAAAAAATCTTAAATAGAATACTAGCAAAAGACTGGTAGGACAAGCTAACATAATAACATAATAAAAATGACAGTCATACCCAAATTAATTTACTTATTTATTGCCATACCTACCAAACTACAAATAAATGTTTTTACTGAATTAGAAAAAAATTATAACAAAGTTCATTTGGAAGAACAAAAGATCAAGAATATTAAGGGAAAAATTAAACAAAAATGTAAATGATAGGGGCCTAGCAGTACCAGATCTTAAATTGTACCATAAAGCAGTGGTCATCAAAACAATATAGTACTGGTTAAGAGACAGATTGGAGAGTCAGTGGAATAGACTGGGGTATATTACCTCAGCCAGATAGTGTTTGATAAATCCAAAGATCCCAGCTTTTGGGACAAGAACTCAGTATTTGAAAAAAAAACTGTTGGAAAAATTAGAAAGCAGTATGGGAAAAATCAGGTGTAGATCAACATCTCACATCCTATACAAGATAAAGTCAAAATGGGTAAATGACTTAAATATAAGAATGAAATAATAAATAAATTAGGTAAACATTGAACAGTATACTTGTTAGATCTGTGGGAAAGGAATGAGTTTAAGACTAAGCAAGAGATAGAGAACATTAAAAAATGTAAAGTGAATGATTTTGATTACATTAAATTAAAATTTTTGTACAAGTAAAATGAATGCAAGCAAGATCAGAAGGAAATCAACAAATTGGGGAAAAATTTTATAAGAAAACTCTCTGAAAAAGGCTTAATTTCCCAAATATATAAGGAACTAAGTCAAATTTATAAAAAATCAAGCCATACCTCAGTCAACAAATGGTCAAGGGATATGAATAGGCAGCTCACAGATGAAGAAATCAAAACTACCAATAATTATATGAAAAATGTTCTAAATCCCTTCTGATTAGACAAAGGCAAATCAAAACAACTCTCAGGTACCACCTTATACCTAGCAGACTGGCCAATATGGCAGCAAAGGAAAGTGATAAATGTTGGAGGGGATGTGGCAAAATTCGGACACTAATACACTGTAGATGGAGATGTGAATTAATCCTACCATTATGGAGGGAAATTTGGAATTATGTGCAAAGGGCTTTAAAAGAAGGCTTGTCCTTTGATCCAGCCACACTACTGTTGGGTTTGTACCCCAAAGAGATAATAAGGAAAAATACTTGCACAAAAATGTTCATAGCTATACTCTTTGTGGTTTCAAAAAATTGGAAAATGAGAAGGTGTCTTTTTATTGGAGAATGGCTGAACAAATTGTGGGATCTGATGATGGAATATTATTGTGCTGAAAGGAATGATGAACTGGAGGAATTCCACATGAACTGGAAAGACCTCCAGGAATTGATGGCGAGTGAAAAGAGCAGAACCAGAGCATTGTACACAGAAAGTGAAACATTGTGGTACAATTGAATGTAATGGTCTTCCCTACTAGCAGCAATGCAATGATCCAGGACAATCCAGAGGAATTTATGGAAAGAACACTATCCACATCCAGTGAAAGAACTGTAGGAGCAGAAATGCAGAAGAAAAACATATGATTGATCACGTAGTTTGATGGGGATATGATTAGAGTTTTGAGGTTAAAATATCACTTTACTGCAGATATGAATAACATGGAAATAGGTTTTGAACAATAATTCATAGATAAACCAGTGGAACTGCTTCTCAGCTCCAGGAGAGGGGAGGAAGACGAGTGGGAAAAATCATAAATCATGTAACCATGGAAAAAATATTCTAAATAAATAAATAATTTTTTTAAAAAAGAAGAATTAGGGTTTAGGCAAAACACATATAACCAAAACCACTGGACAAGACTCAAACTCTGGTAAAAAAAGAAATGCAAAGGAGTTGATGGCATTCTCCCTTTCCCCATGAAGACCTATCATACCCTCAATTATGGATGCTCTGACTTAGTCACAATGACATTAATAAGGAGAGTTAATATTTATGTAGTAGGTGAATCGTCAATGAGGCACTTGATGCATGATCTCATTTTAATTTTAAAGTAACCCTTTGAGGTAGGTCTAGAATGTTCTCCTTCCTCATCCCTGCCTCATGGCTTCCCTTCAAGTTCCAGCTAAAATCCCACCTACTTTGGTAAGACTTTCTTGAACCCATTTAATTCTAATGTTTCCTCGTGGTTGATTATTTCTAGTTTATTCTGTCTATATCTTTTCACTTCATAGTTGATTTCAAGTTTGTCTTCTTCATTAAATTGCAAACTCTTTAAAAGCAGGAACTGCCTTTTTTCTTTTTTTGTATTCCCAGAGCTTCACACAGTGCCTGACACATAGTAAACCTTTAATAAATATTTTTTGAGAAATTTTCTCCATTGATCAGCAACCATTTATTAAGGGAATAGAAATACAAGCAGAAGAAAGACAGTCTGTCCTCAAGGAACTTACATTCTATTGAAAAGGAACTAGGAAGGGATTCTGGGAGGAATTATGGTAGAAAAAATTTCAAAGAGCAGGAGTGGCATTCTCGTATTACTAGAGCCAGAATTAATCTGAGTATATTGCTGTGGACTACTAGGCCTAGCCTAGAAATAATCCAAGCCAATGACTGGGCTAGGGGAAAAAATGGAGAAGAAGGTCTGAATGAAAATGTCTTGGAGTTAATAGAACTTCTGATCTAGACCTTTATGAGTAGTACAGAATCTGTACCTGGGGGGCTGGAGGAAAGCTTAAGCATTTTTCCTGGGTACATATAAGTGGGTTTTGCTCAAACCAGGAAAATGGACTATAATAATAATTGACAAAATGATAAAATAATAACTAACATTTATATAACACTTGGTATATGCCCAGCATTATTCTAAGCTCTTTATAATTTATCATCTCATATTATCCCCATTTTACAGAAGGCAAATCAAGGAAAAAATTAAAAAAAAGTTAAAGTGACTTACCCAGAATTACACAGCTAGTAAGAATCAGAGGCTAGATTTCAATTTGGGTCTTCCTGACTCCAGATCCAGTGCTCTATCCACTGAACCACCTCATTGCCATAAAGCTGCTATAAGGTTCGAAAGTATTATATATTTTAAGTTACTAAAGCTTAAAACTACACTATGAACTTTCTAGATGTGTGACCCTGGGCAAGCCACTTAACCCTCATTGCCTAGCCCTTACCATTCAACTTCCTTAGACCCAAAACACAGTATTGATTCTAAGACGAAAGGTAAGGATTTAAAAAAAAGAAAACTGCATTATGGCATTGGGGACTTCCTGGATGTACTTAGTTCATTTGAGTCTCATAAATCTGTGAGGTAGATACTATAGGCGTTCTATTTACAGGTGATGGAAATGCAGCCCAGAAAGTTTAAGTGACTTGTCTAAGGTCACACAGCTAGTAAGTGTCAGGACCAGGACTTAGATTTTCCTCATTCGAAGGCTGCTGTCTCTCCACTACATACCACGTTGCCAGTCTAGACAATGACTTCAGCCACATTTTGTTCATCCTTCCTAAATTAGAGAAAAATAGGCTGACCTTTCAAATAAAAAAAAAGTTTGTAATTTCCTATCAAGCTTTGGTAATAAGTAATTATGTACTCTAATTGCTGCAATTAGTCTGGGCTGTCTGGGTCTCACCTACAACCAGCATACAGGATATCCTTTTGTCTTACACCCACAGAGCCACACTTAATCCCATTATCAGAAAGGACTCTGCACAGAGACAAAGCATTTTTATCTTCCAGAGGCAAATCTACTTAGAACAGTACATCTCTCCCCTGGGTAATCTGAACCACAACTTTTCAGGACTAGGAAATACCAGACAACTGGGCATTAGAGGAATTCCAAGCTCCAAAGATAAGTAAATATTAACCCCACTATTACTATTCTGGCTTCCTGGTGAGGGAGAGAGAGAATATGCCAAGAGACTTGGATTTAATTGGATTTAATCTGGGGGTACTGGTTAAAGTTAAAAAAAATCCCTGGGAAAAAATGTATGTAGGACGTACTTTTATATTTAACCTGCATTATTAACAGTTTCTCCATCACTTTCTCCCATCTAATCAACAAAACAAGAAATCAATCTCTGGTTATCAATTTATTTATTTCTTTTTTAAGCCCTTTCCTTCTGTCAGCATTGATTTTTAAGACAAAAGAGTCACAAGGGCTGGGCAATTGGGGCTTAAGTGACTTGCCCAGGATCAAACAGTTGGAATGTGTTTGAGATCAGATTTGAAGCCTAACTCCAGCACCTCCTGGTGCTCTATCCACTAGGCTAGCCCCAATGTGTCAATTTTCAGCCTGTAAATGTCCATACTGAAAATTTAAGTGGGAAAAACAATTGGGGCTGGCTCCAGCATACCCTTGGAGCTCTGCCACCAACATACTCAATTTCTCTGGGCATCCTCAGTTTCCCCTACTGTAAAATGAGGACACTATTTTATGTGTGTGGGAATGTCAGGAAATACGGTCCCAGGGCCAAATCCATATTACCAGTTTTTACAAGGGAGTTAAAATAATGTTAAAAATTTTTAAATAATAAGTGATTCCTACCACCTTTAATCCAATATAATTAGCCTTTATAAAGCACCTACTATATGCAAGGAATCATGGTAAGCTTTAACAAAAGAAAACAAGTGGTTTTCTTGAAGGCTCATTAATTCTCCTGGGAGGCAGCTAGGTGTCACAGTTGATAGAATTCTTGGCCTGGAGTCAGGAAAACTAATCTTCCTGATTTAAAATTTGGCCTCAGATATTTTACTAGCTGTGGGACCTTGGGCAAGTCACTCGACATTGTTTGCCTCAGTTTCCTTATCTGTAAAATGAGCTGGAGAAGGAAATGGCAAGCCACTCCAGGCTCTCTACCGAGAAAACCCCAACTGGGTTCATGAAGGGTTGAATATAACTGAAAAATGATGGAATAACATTGTATCCTATTAGGAAGGATACAACATATACACAGATAAGAATATATGTTATTACTTGGGGAGTCAGAGAACACTAACAACTGTTTTCTAACACCTAGATGAAACATTTGCCAAAGGAGATGGACCTTACAGGACTCCAAGGATTTTTAAAAGGTGGAGGGAAGACAGGAGTAAATTCCAAGAATGACAAATGTACTGAAGTGGGAAAAGGAATTCTGAGTTCAGGGAGCAGCAAATAGACCAATGCCTGGAATATGGTTCAGCACTTAGTACATTTCGAGACACATAGTAGGTTCTTGATAAATGCCTTTTGGCTTGTGAAGGCTTTATAGTCTCAACAGACGAGTCTGTGATTCCAAAAAGTCATTGGTTTGAGAAACATCTGAAGAAAGATTGAAGGCAGAGGAAATCATATTACCAGGCTGTTTGTACAGACTGTGGTTTTCCAATGCTTCCTAGGCATGGCTAGCAAAGCCTGTGAATTCTTCAATCAGATGGAATTCAGTTCTATGGGGGAAGGTGATTTGGGTCAGGGAACACTATTCCACCAAAATCATGGAGAAGAGGACATTTCTGGGCAACAAGGAAGAAGGAAGAGTGAAAAGATATTTTTGCTGCATGTCTAATTCTCAGCCTTTTCCCTTCCAATTGTACTATTTCTCTAGCATGCTATTTATGTGTAACATAGAATAAAACTTTCCTTTAGACCCTAGTTCCCTTCCATGCACACCTCCAGTGAGCATATCTAGTTCTTTAACAAGTTTTTCCTAGGAAAAATGACCTGTATGAGCAAAAATATTTATAGCAGCTCTTTTCTTTTGTAATGACAAAGAATTGGAAACTGAGAGGATACCCACCAATTGGGAATGGTTGAACAAGTTGTGGTATATGATTGTGATAAAATATTACTGTTCTCTAAGAAGTGCCATGGGAGATGATTTAAGAAAACCTTGGGAAGACCTATATGAACTGATGCAAGCCAAAGTGAGCAGAACCAGGAGAACATTTTACATAGTAACAACAATGTTTTAAGGATGATCAACTGTGAAAGACTTAATTATTCTAATCAATACAATGATTCAAGATAACTCCAAAGGACTCATGATTAAAAATTCAATCCATTTAGCAAAGTGCAGATTTAAGCACACTTTCCACCTTTATTTATTTAGTTTTTAAACCCCAGTTTTTAAAAACCTTTTTAAAAAAGTTTTTAAAAACCCCAGTGGGGGTTAAGTGACTTGCCCAGGGTCACACAGCTGGGAAGTGTCTGAGGCTAGATTTGAACCTAGGACCTCCCATCTCTAGGCCTGGCTCTCAATCCACTGAGCCACTCAGCTACCTCATCCACCTTTATTTTTTGAAACATAGCTAATATGGAATTATGTTTTGCATGACTTCATATGTAATAATGAGTACAATATTGCTTGTTTTCTCAGTGGGTGAGAGAGGGGATAGATAGGTAGAGAGAGAGAATTTGAAACTCAAAATTTTTGAAAAGGAATGTTAAAAATGAATTAATTAAAAATAAAAAGGTCTTTTCTGATTTTCCTGGTTGCTGATTCTTCCTTCACCTCTGAAATAATAGAACACCTCTGTGTTGTATTACCAAAAAGAAAAAGTAAGCAGTGGTCACTGATATCCCAGAATTCATACAGTAAACAGAGACTCTGTGTGTGTGTGTGTGTGTGTGTGTGTGTGTGTGTGTGTGTGTGTGTGTGTGAAGGAAAGTATGTTGTTGTGTGAGTGATGGGAAGAGTATAGAGAGATGGGGAGGCTCTGAGCCTAAAAATCACTAAATTTCACAAAGGAAGATGGTAACTGAAAATATTCAATAGGAATCTATTCTATTTTTAATAAAGCAACATATAAGTGCTGAGAAAATGATGCACTGCCCCATAAAAATCAATCAGGGGAGAAGAACAACAATTTTCTGTGGAAGGTAAATAGGCGCTATTATTTAGATTAGTAAAGTAAATATGGCTCTTCACTAGAAAACTAAAATCCAGATACTTCTTTTAAATAGCTATATTGCTTGCAGAAAGAAGTCTGACATCTGAAGAGAGACTCAGGAAACTGTGATATCTTTTCTTTTGATGACAACTCCAGCATAAAGTTGCCCTTAGTGCACTCCTAGTATGCAATGATTTATTTAATAATTTTACTAAATTCCAAGGAAGTTCTTTTGGCAATAGGATTATTAATCTAGAATTGGAAGAGACTTCGGAGTCTGGTCAAATTCCTTTGTTTTATAGACAAAGAAACTGAGCCCCAGAGAGATCAAGAGGTGGTAACTGTCTGTGGCAGGATTTGAATCTGAGGTCTGAAAAAGTACAAATCCCATCAAATCCTATGCTATTTCCCTCCAGAGAAGAGGTGTTGAACATGATTGGTGAGCTGCATATGGTGTATAATATGGTGTATAATACTCCTGAGTATGTCCAGAACTAGATTAAAGTGGAATTAGCAAATATTATTAAATATTATATATTTATTTTTTATTTATATAATTTTATTTTATATAATTTAATTTATTTATTTTATATATTATATAATATATAATTTATATATTATTTATAAATTATATATTATATAAAATAAATATTAAATATTTAACAAAATAAAAAATTAATAAAAAAGAAAGAAAGAAGCAATGGTTTTCTAAACCAATATGAAGCCTTTAGGGACCACTACAGACAGTTAGGAGCCATCATTTTTATGAGTCGAACATCCTTGCTTTAGAGCCATGCCTTCCCCCTCTCCACTGAGACTGAGGACATTTCTCTCATGAACCACCCCTCTGCCCAGCAGTCCAATGGGACCACTTCCTTCCTCCTCTGTCTGGGGTAAGGGGGCAGCTCACTCACAGTGTGAGGGTGCATTTTGGGCACTCGGTCTCTAAAAGGTTCATCACTATTTTAGAGGATACCGTCACCTAAAATTTCCAAAAGGAGTTGAAAGCTCTTAAGATGAAACTCTGAAGAGACAGAAATTACTCCAACAATCATGAAAAGGGAGGAACTTTCTAAAGAAATTCAGATTTAATTACTTAGGAACTCCTTGGTTCAGTGGAGATAGAGAGCCAAACCTGAAGGCAGGAGAACCTGGATTCAAATCTGGCCTCAGACATTTCTTGCCTGTGTGACTGTGGGCAAATAATTTAACCCCATTTGCTTAGCCCTTACCACTCCTCTGTCTTAGAATGGATATTTAACAATAATTCTAAGACAGAAGGTAAGGTTTAAAAAAATGATAAGTACAGAAAATGTGAGCAAGGGAGGGTAACCAAAAATGAAAACAAGAGTAGCAGTTTGGTAGCACAATGGCTAAAGTATTTGGCCTCGAATCAGGAAGACCTGCATTTAAATCTAATCTCACATACTTATTAGCTGTGTGACCCTGTAAAGTCACTTCTATTTGCCTCAGTTGCCTCTTCTGTAAAATAGGCATAATAATTTCCCCTAACTCCCAGAGTTATTGAGATGATCAAATGAGAAAACAACTGTAAAGAATTTAACATAGTATATGGCACATAGAAAGTGCTATATTGTTGTGCTTGTTTTCTTTTTATTTTTGAAGACCAATGGCATCATGAATGAATGATGTCTTGATGTGCTTGTGAAATGGATCAAGTAACTAGAGTTGAACAAACTGTAAGCCTCACTCTCTCTTCCAGAGTCACTGAAGTACTATGGCATGACAGAAGTCAGGACTGGCAATGGCCCACCATGCAATGGATTACCTTGACATTTTCAATGTCTTACCCAACTCTAAGCACTCTGCAACACTTCAGTCACTTTCATGACCATTGGAACAAATTGCTCTTGTCTGCCTATTCCACTGGAAGAAGCTTTCATGTGCTGTGGGTAGGCACCCCATAACTCACCAATGGATTTAAAGCCTGTTAACTACCCTCAACCTGGTTAAGCCCATCTGCCTAGATGGTTTACTGGGGTATAGTCATTGCACATGCTACAGTTTCCTGGGGCCATAAATGACAGTTGGGTGAAAAGTGGACACCAGAGGTAGATGACACACCAGTGATGTTTGTCCTCTCTGAACACTTTATATCCCCCAAGTGTTATACAAGTGTTATCTATTATTAGCTATTATGAATATTTCTCAGACTCAATTTCCTACTCTACTAAAATGGACATAATTATTTCACCTAACATTAAGGGTTGTTATTAGGATAAAATGAGAGCTCAGTGGATTGAGAGCCAGGCCTAGAGATGGGAGGTCCTAGGTTCATATCTGGCCTCAGACACTTCTCATCTATGTGACCCTGGGCAAGTCACTTGACCCCCATTGCCTAGCCCTTACCACTCTTCTGTCTTGGAACCAATACTTAGTATTGATTCTAAGACAGAAGGTAAGGATTTAAAAAAAAATCTTAAAATATTACTAAATACTAGTTATTATTATTACTATCAATATCCAATGAGATTAGTATCAGGAATACTAAATGTCAGAATGAGTTGAAGTCAGTAATGAATGTTAAGGAAAATTTTAAAGAAAGAATTGCTTTCTACCTTTTCTCTTCCAAGAACAATGGTCTTTGGACTGAGAACATAGAACAAAACTGGTTAAGAGATTTTATGCTCCAGGACAAATAGAGAGATACTGGTGAACTTCTAGCTGTCCTTGATTGGGTTCAAGTCATCAGATTCAGACAAAATGAATCCTCAGGGATTGAAAGGACTTCTAAAAGAGTAATCAGGATGTTATGTATTTTCCTCCCCACTGTCCTAAGCTGCTTAATGTCAATATTCTTTGAAAGATTGAGGAGAAAGGAAAAGGTACCTTGGTATTTCTAGGACAAATATTTTCCCCATTTTCAGATTAGGGAAAAGAGTAGCATTTACAAACTGTGGGTTGGTATAATTTTAAAATATATTATTAGCTCATGAGTATTTTAAAAGATAAGTAATAGTCACCAAAAGCCAGGATAGTTTCATCAAGAATGAGCCATACCAGACTAAAATTATTTGCCCATTTGATAGAGTAGATTCATGTATCAATGGAATGCTGGAAATAAAATATAACTTTATTTTAGTAAAGCATTTGACAAAGCCTCTCATTCTATTCTCATAGAAAAGATGGATAGAAATGAGCTAGATGACAGACCAGTTAGGTTGACTTGAAAGTGGTTGAGTGAATAGACTCTTAAATGATGGGTATCTATCAATTTGGATAAAGCATGCTTATCAAATTTGCAGACAAAGCTGAGAGGGATACCTAAGGTAGTTGTGGAACATGATGACTTCGTAAGGTCCCTTTCAATTCATATTTGGTGAATGGATCAGTTCTTTATGAAAGGGAATACACATTTCCTGAAAGGGTTTTAGATAACATGTTTTGGGGCCCAGTAATATGCCTGAAAGGTGCGAGGGTAGATGAGGTGTTCTTTGCTTGTTACCTTACAATCCCATAGGTTGATGAAACCTGTCTGCCTGCCCCAGTGCCTAAATAGTGATCAGACACTTTTCTGGTTGATTCTGATGGGATTTCAATAGCTTGAGGGCATGGGGAGACTATAGGTGTAAGCAATGGGGAATGGAAATGATACCTAAATGTCTAAATCAAAAACATAATGCATAAAACATGGGACTGAGTAGGAATAAGTTGAGAGAGGACAACTAAGATAGGGTCAATTTGGGTCTTTCTCTAATGGATAAATCACCCCTTCATAAATACCTTGACTACTGCAATTGCCTGTTAGTTGGTCTGTCTACCACAAGTCTCTCCAGTCCAGTGCTTCCTCCACTCAGACACTAAATTTTCCCAAGTTCAGGTGTGACCACATACTTCTTCTCCATTTAGTTAACTTTAGGGGATCCCAATCCTCTCCATGCTCAAATACAAAATTCTTTGACATTCAAACCCCTTCCCATGTTGACCCTTTCCCAATCTTTCCAGTCTTATTATACTTTATTCCCCTTCATTCAATCCCCCTTGTCAACATGGAATCTAGAAGCCTCCAAACTTGTAACCTAGAAAGATTAAATGAACCCCAGTTTACTTAGCTTAAGGGTGAAGGCCCTTGGTTGGACCTCATCACAGGAGAGTTCCTCCCTGAGGGAAAGTCCTACTTCACTGATCTCAGACTAACAATAGACTTTAAGATCTGGTGCAGTAGGCAGTGCATCATCAATCTCTTAAGCTGAAGGTCCCAAGATCGAGTTTGATCCTCAGAAGGAGGATGTGATATACTGGGAGAGGCTTCTGGAGACAAGGAGAGTCATTTGACATCTTAAAGTCTATTGTTAGTCTGAGATCAGTGAAGTAGGACTTTCCTTCAGGGAGGAACTCTCCTGTGACAAGGACCAGGACCTAAGTAAACTGGGGTTCATTTAGTCTTTCTGGGCTACAAGTTTGGGGGCATCTAGATTCCATGTTGACACCCTATATTCTAAGATCCAGTGATACTGGCCTCTTTGCTGTTTCACCAAGACATTCTATCTCCTGACTGGAAATTTTCACTGGCTGATATTCTTGCATATTGTCTCTCCCATTAGATTATGAGCTCCCATAGGTTAGAGGCTGTCTTTTGCCCTTATCTGAATCCTCAGTGCTCAGTACAGTGGCTATCACATTGTAGGCACTTAATAAATGTTTATTGATTTTGAAAAGTCCTAGAGATGTGCCACTAATTCTATGCTGTTGTTCTTTTTCTTAATCAGCAACTTGGATAAAGATATGAATGGGACATTTGTCAACTAGGAAGATGATGTCAAAGTAGGAGGGATGGCTAACTAACATGTTGGATATTAAAGTCAGGATCCAAAATGATTCTGACAAGCTGGAACAATGCATAGAATTTAATGAAGTGAGAATAATGGCAAAACCCCCTACACTATAAAAAAATCTATTTCACAAGTATAGATTAGGGTAAGTATAAGTAGACAAGGGCATGTGTGGAAAAATATCTAGGAGTTTTAGTGTACTATGAATTTAATGTGAATCAATGGCACAACATGGCAGACATCATACTCTTAGTAGAGGATCAAATGAGCAACGAATGAAAAGTGTTTTGCAAACCTTAAAGAACTATATAAATGCTATTTTTAATATTTTTTATTTCATTTTATTATTTTATTTATTTTTAATATCAAAGTAGTTTCTGCTTACTCCAATCCATTCAGCACATAAGCATCAAATAAATCTGAAAATATTTATTTAATTATTCACTCTCTTTCTTCAAGAATCTACAAGGCTGCTCCTTTTCCTAGCAGTAATATAAGTTCCTAGTATAACATTCAAGACTCTACTTATTCTGTTCATATATTACCTTTCTCCTCTTTCTATTACAATAGGAATATTCCTTTTATTCCAATACTCTATTGGATAGTCCAGTTTGTTCTATTTTTGCTTATGTTGTTCCGCCTACAATACCCTCTTCTATTTTTGTTGCCTGTCCAGATCCAATTTATATATCAAGGTCCAGAACCATCCCTTCATCCTCAAACCAACATTGATTTTTCTCATTCTCCATCCAAACCACACACTTATTTATTTCATATATTAACATGATTATATTTAATCAAATTCTGTATTGTAGACTGAATTTGTATTATCTGAACAAAAATATTTGGAGTCATTTTTTATTCACAGATTCAGAGAATTATAGTGCTTTTAGAGTTGCATCTCAGAAGCCATCTTGTTCAATCTATACCAGAGGGAAGAATTGCCACTATACCATATCCTATTAAAGATCATCTAGGGGGCAGCTGGGTAGTTCAGTGGATTGAGAGCCAGGCCTAAAGATGGGAGGTCCTAGGTTCAAATCTGGCCTCAGACACTTCCCAGATGTGTGACCCTGGGCAAGTAACTTAACCCTCATTGCCTAGCCCTTACCACTCTTCTGCCTTGGAACCAATACACAGTATTGATTCCAAGAGAGAAGGTAAGGGTTTAAACAAATAAAGGCCATCTAACTTTTCCACTGAAGGATAGGCCCCCCAAAAGCAACCCATTTAACTTCTGGGGAGAGCTCTAATTGTTGGGAAGTTTTCTTTCATATCAAACCTAACTTTATTTCTTTGAAACTTCTATTTATTGCTGTTGGTTCCATAATCAGGGAGGGTAAACAATAATCCTCAAAATCCAGATGTATGAAGACTCCTCTCAAGGAAGGGAAAGGTGAGAACAATTTACTCCAATAGCCATGAAAGTGGTAGAAGCAGGTGCTGTGCATAGAGCTTGGTTAGACATTGAAGAAGCCAAGGTCATTCACTGAGTCTTGAGCCATCACTAGTAACCTTGATGTTTTGTAATTGGACTTTAGTGCCTCTATAAGAGAGTGAGGTTGACCACTTTGTGCAATTCTTTCTCATTTAAATTTAGGTGTGTCAAAAGTCATCAATGGTGATGTCATTTTGGTCTGAGTATAAAGGACAATAAGCACCCATCACTTAGTGACCAAACAAAACCAGTCTAAATGTTCATTTATATGAACATGAAGTTATCATGGCCACCTTTAGTTTTCTCTTCTTCAAATTAAACATCCCCACTTCCTTCAGCTTATTCCCATATGACATAGTATCAAGGTGCTTCAACTCCTCATCCATTCCAACTGTTCTTTGAATTCTCACTCTTAAGGTTCTTTTGGAAAATGGTTTTGCTCAAAATAGAATACTTGATGTGACCCAGGAAGGTACAGCAGATCTACTATCACCCTATCCTTAGAAGTTAATTTTCTCTTAATGCAGCCTAAGTATGATATTACCCTCTTTTAAAACTGTCATGTCACTCTTCTGATATATATTGAGCTTGAAGTCCACTAAAAGCATTAGATTTCTTTATTGACAAACTGCTCAATCCAACTAGGCATCCTTCATTCTGAAATTGGGCAGTCATCCTTTTGAATTGGAGTATAAGATTTTACATTTATCTCTCCTGAATGTCATCTAATTAATTTTAGTTCAGAGGCCTAGCCCATAAAAATATTTTTTGAAGCCTGATTATGTCATCCAATATATTAGCTATCTCTTCTGATCCTGTGCCATCTGTAAATTTGATAAACATCTATATCTTTATTGAAGTCATTGATAAGAATGTTAAACAGCCCAAAGCCATACACAGATTCCATTAGTGAGGAACTCTCCATTAGTGAGATTCTGATACATACACAGTTGACCAACCATTTCTACTCTTGGAGTTTGGACCCAGGACAGTTCTGAGTTGATGTAACTCTTTTATTGTCTTCCTTCTTTTTCTCTACTCATGTCTGCTCAGTCAATGAGTCTTAGAAACACTGAGTCATTGATAACTCTCAATCCTCTCCATTCCATCCCAACTATCACTATTTTAGTTGTCTCTCATTTTTCTTATTTAGAATATTATGCTAACCTATAAATTGGTGGTCCTTTTTCTAGTCCCTCCTTTCTCCAACCCATCCTTCACACCATTGTCTGAACTATCTTCCTAATGCACAAATTTGATTATGACATTCATCTGATTAAAAAATTTTGCTGGAATTTTACCTCTCCCATAATACCTACCAAACAATGTCTAAACTCTTCAGTACCTTCTGTGTTCTTGCCCCCACATTACCTTTTTTGCTTGAACTCACATGTATTCTATAGTCCTTCCAGACTGGAATGTTTTTATTTTTCTTTGCCTTGACTCATTTCATTATCACTACATCCTCTCTTTTGTTGTTGTTGTTATTGATGATGGCACCACTATCTTCTCAGTCACCAGGACTCACAGAATCAGCATTGCAGATCAAACTTCAGAGGTCATCAAGTCTAACAGCTTGAATAAGATGATTCAATGTTGATTTTTTACTCTTTACTCCCCCACATCCAATCATTGACCAAATCCTGTTGGCATCTTTCAAATCCATTCCTACCCACTACAACCATCAATTGACCTCCCAATTAGTCTCCCTGCCTGAAACTTTTAGCCCCTCAAATTTATTCTAAAAAGTTCTCTTTAATTATTTTCCCTAAATAGTGCTCTGATCAAAGTTTTCTACCACAAAACCTTCAGTGGTTGCTGACTGAATAAAAAGCAAATTGGACTTGGAATTCAAAACTCCCCAATCTCCTTTTCAAGTAGTCATATTTAATATAATTCCTCTTAACACACTTTATACATAGCCCTTGGTGTAAGTGGGAATGGAGAGACAGAGACAGAGAGACACACACACACAGAGAAACAGAGAAACACACAGACAGACAGAAAGGAGAAGAAACAAGGAAGAAAAGGAAGAAGAAGAAGAAGAGGAAGAAGAAGAAGAAGTAGAAGAAGAAGAAGAAGCAGAAGAAGAAGAGGAAGAGGAAGAAGAAGAAGAAGAAGAAGAAGAAGAAGAAGAAGCAGAAGAAGAAGAAGAAGAGGAAGCAGAAGAAGAAGAAGCAGAAGAAGAAGAAGAAGAGGAAGAAGAAGAAGAAGAAGCAGAAGAAGAAGAAGAAGAGGAAGAAGAAGAAGAAGAAGCAGAAGAAGAAGAAGAAGAGGAAGCAGAAGAAGAAGAAGCAGAAGAAGAAGAAGAAGAAGAGGAAGCAGAAGAAGAAGAAGCAGAAGAAGAAGAAGCAGAAGAAGAAGAAAAAGAAGAAGAAAAAGAAGAAGCAGAAGAAGAAGAAGAAGAGGAAGCAGAAGAAGAAGAAGAAGCAGAAGAAGAAAAAGAAGAAGCAGAAGAAGAAGAAAAAGAAGAAGCAGAAGCAGAAGAAGAAGAGGAAGCAGAAGAAGAAGAAGCAGAAGAAGAAGAAGAAGAGGAAGCAGAAGAAGAAGAAGCAGAAGAAGAAGAAAAAGAAGAAGCAGAAGAAGAAGAAGAAAAAGAAGAAGCAGAAGAAGAAGAAGAAGAGGAAGCAGAAGAAGAAGAAGCAGAAGAAGAAAAAGAAGAAGCAGAAGAAGAAGAAAAAGAAGAAGCAGAAGCAGAAGAAGAAGAGGAAGCAGAAGAAGAAGAAGCAGAAGAAGAAGAAGCAGAAGAAGAAGAAGAAGCAGAAGAAGAAAAAGAAGAAGCAGAAGCAGAAGAAGAAGAGGAAGCAGAAGAAGAAGAAGAAGCAGAAGAAGAAAAAGAAGCAGAAGCAGAAGAAGAAGAAGAAGAAGAAGAAGAAGAAGAAGAAGAAGAAGAAGAAGAAGAAGAAGAAGAAGAAGAAGAAGAAGAAGAAGAAGAAGAAGAAGAAGAAGAAGAAGAAAGAGAAGTAAGAGAGGAGGGGGGATGGAGAGGCAGTATATGACTATTTGTATGGTGGGATGTATCTCAGTTAATTATTTTTCTGTGCCTCTACAGAAAGCTCTGAGGCATGTGTACCTAAAGTGGGGAGTAGAGTACACATTGTGGAGAGTGGTCAAGATGCTTGATGATCTAATTTTGTATAATCATGGATTTGACTAGCCATCATTTTCTTTCTTTCTTTTTTTAAAAACCCTTCCATTCCATCTTAGAATCAATTCTTTGTACTGATTAGTTCCAAGGCAGAAGAGAGGTAAATGAGTTTTCCAAGGTGACACAGCAAAGAAACCTGAGACCATCTTTGAATCCAAGACCTTCATCTCTAGGCCTGACTCTCAGACCACTGAGTCATCTGGCTGCCCCCTAGTCACCATTTTCTGATTGATCTAATTCTGATTACTCAAGACATCCCCATACAATGGTTGGACCAATTCACAGCTCAACACATTGAGATTACTCTGCCTTTTTCTCCCCAACTTCAATGACAGATATTTTAAGATGCTATTGTTTATAAAATCATATTTTTCCATTATCCTCAATTATTTTCCAAGGACTTATGGTATTAATTTGGTGATAATTCAAGAATAAAAAGCCTTTGTTGTGGTGAAGGTGCAAAGATGCTCCTGGGCAATAGCATAATAGAATTACAATGGTCACACCCAGAGCAGGCAGACATTATTCCATATGTCCTAACTCTGATGCTCAACTTTCATAGTATCTTGCTGATCTAGCAGGACCAACTGTTCATAATTTCAAAACTTTTGAGGGAACATTGATGTCATTTCCAGTTTAACCCTGGAGAATGGTTGAATCTTTTTGGTTTTCATTTGGAGTAGAAATAAAGACAAATTCTGGGTTGAATGTCTATTTTTACAGTTACAAAAAATTGTCTGCAATACTTCCCCAAACATTTTACTCTGGAGGCAAACAAGTGTTCTAAAGGAATTTGCCTATACAGTTCTGAGAGGTCACACCACATTGAAAACTTTTGAGAATGATCCTAGCAACAGACTAGATTGTTTCTGCTTTCCAAGGATGCTCCTAGCTAGGAGCAGAGAGGCTCATTGCTAGTTAAGCAGACCACTAGATAATGAATCCGTTGGCCATAGCAATTCTGAGACAAAGAAAAATAAAAAATGGCCTTCAGTTCCAAAGGTTCCTTTCTATTTTTGTAGAAATGATGTCAGGGTAGAAGAAAATCAGAGTTTAGATTGCTAAGGATCACAGCATTTTGGATTAGCTAACTTTATAAGAAGTGATCTAAAAGTTGCTATCAGAGATATTTCAGTAAATTGTGCCTATATCTTGTACCTAACTAATGGTTTGAAATTTAATTATCCTTATTAGAGGATCTCAATACATCAAAAACACAGCTCAAAAGTAACCATCAATTAACCTGAAGACAAAAGAGTAAACATATGTGATCCTTAATAAATGCACCAGTTAGTAGGTTAATAAAGAACTCATTTGGTTTAGGGCAACAGTGCCAATGTGGGCACTAGCAGCATGATTATAATGTGGAGGTCAGTGATTGGGAATCAGAAGACTTAGTTAAAACATGGGATATTTCAGTTCTAGTCCTTCCTAGAACTTTATCTGTCTGACTCTTAAGCCTCATTTTAAAAACCAGAGGACTAAACAAGTTTTATAAAGTCCCTTGAACTTCCTACCTATAATTCTAAACTATTAGCTTCTTAACAGTTAAGTAGAAGGAAGATATAATAAAACTAACACATTTACATAAAATTTTGTGGTCAAAATCAATCAATCATTTGGTTGATTAATCAATTTACTAAGTACCAACTATATACCAGCTAGGTAGCTAAATGGTAAAGTAATTAGACAGTTAGGCCTGGAGTTAAGAAGACTCATCTTCCTAAATTCAAATCTGGCCTCAGACACTATTTGTGTGACTCTGGGCAAGTCACTTAAACTTGAAAGCCTCAGTTTCTTCAATCTATAAAATGATCTGGAGAAGAAAATTGGAAACCACTGCAGTATTTTTGCCAAGAAAACCCCAAATAGGTTCATGAAGAGTAAGACAGGACTGAAATGACTCAACAACAACAACAATATACCAGGTACTGCTGGAGATACAAATACCACAAATGATTCAATCACCCCCTACTCTTATCCATACATTATTTCATTTGATCTAGACAACAACCCTGTGAGTTGGTTAAGAAGAACATTATCATATCCATTTAATATATAGGAAAATTAAGGTTCATGATGGTTAAGAGATTTGGCTAGATTTCTATAATTGGTAAGTAGCAGGGCTAGGACTCAGACTCAGTGTTTGTTCTACTACAGCAGCATTTTAAAAATATTATTGTTACATTAAAATTCCTCAGTATCTTCCATCTTTCCTTCCCTCCCCACACTAGAGAAGGTATCACGTAACAAAACCTTATGTATATATGTATATAAAACAATTTCTTGCCTGTTTTCTCTTTATTAGTTCTTTCTCTTGAGGTGAATATACACAAGTCATTCTTCAGACAATATTTCTGTTGCTGTATATAATGTTCTCTTGGTTCTGCTCATTTCACTCTTCATAATTTCATGTAGATACACCAGTCTTAGGGGTTTCCAAAAAAAACCCCTACTTTAATCTATAAGCAATAATTGCAACATCCAGGTAGATTTTTCTCAAGGAAAAAAAATAGAGATATATAGATAGGTGGTGTCCTTTCCAGGCTACACCCAAGAAGTTTGCTTCAGTTTAAAGAATCCTCTGCCACTGACGAACCTCACTCTAATTGGCTGTTTCCCTTACAGAAACTATTTTTAAAGAGACAGCCTAGGTACCCATGTCTTCATTCTTCTCCAAGCTGCTTTTTTGACTCCCTTCTGACTTTGTCTACTATATACCTTTGACTGGTACCTTCATATTTCTCTCTCACCTCAAATTTGCTTTCCAGGTTCCTTTTATATGTGGTCTTTCCTCAGAATTTAAGCTCCTTGAAAGTAGGAACTGTCTTTCTTTCTGCTAGCACATATTAAAAATTTAATAAATGCTTGTTGACTGACTAGTTGTGCTCAAATGCAAAAATTCTAAGGAGTCCTATATGTTTTTAAACAATAAAAGCCATTTTCCTTTTAGGAACCAAAAAAAAGAGAGAAAGCCTGAACCTCTTGTTTCATGTTTTATTCTTTCAGCTCCAATACCTTGAAAAGCTAACACTGAATATATAATTATTTCAAATTTAACCATAGCATTCACTCCCACATGTGCTATAACATTATGATCTACAGCTAATAAAGCCCCTTTGAAATAGAAATTGATTTATAGTTATTCACTCTGGTAAAAGGAAAAAGTATGATTTTCCCCTTCTTTTTTGTTTTGATAGGGTTTCAGCTGTAGGTTTTTTTCTCCTCTCCTATGGGGGGCTTTCAACCCAAGTCCTACTGACATCTAAGGTGGGCAAATGGGGAAAAACCAAAGTCTTCCAGATACCTACTTCCTGGTTTCCACCTACTTCCCTCTGCCTACTTAATAGGATCATAGGCCCATGGATGGGGTTTAGAGCAGTTAGAGACCTTACCATTCCAATCTCCAGGAACATAAAGAGATGGGATGATGTGGTAATGGATTCCCAAAGACCATTTATCCAGCTTCTCATTTTTAAACTGAAGACAGAATTTTATGGGGGGTCTATTAAATGCAAAGGGGCAGCTAGGTGGTCCAGTGGCTAGGGTGCTGGACCTGGAAACAGGAAGACTCCTCTTATTGAGTTCACCTCAGACACTAGCTCTGTGACCCTGTATAAATTACTTAATTCCATTTGCCTCAGTTCCTCATTTGTTAAACGATCTGGAGAAGGAAATGGTGAACCATTCCTATATATTTGCCAAGAAAACCCCCAATGGGGTCAGGAAGAGTTGGATAAGGCTAAAATGAATAGTAAAATTATATATGAAGCACCAGGCTGGGCTTAGAAAGAGTGCCCATAGAAAAGATTGTCCCTATCCTCAGGGAGTCATCTCAATTAGTCTTAATTTAATGGAAGGAGATAAGCCACAAACAAAAGAAAGTCAAATAATAATAATGCTATAGATGCCTATCTCAATATAACATTTTATTATTAATAATAACAATAGCTAAAATTTATAGGTTGCTTTTAGAAAAGTTTGTACTGACGCAATTTAAAGTAACAGAGAAATGACTTTTGAGTCTTGAGCTGGGGCTCACAAACTGCTTCTGATACTAATAATGATGACAAAAGTAATAATAACTGTTGTTGTTTAGCCATTTCTGTCTTGTCTGACTTCATGACCACATTGGGGGTTTTCTTGGCAAAGATACTGAAGTAGTTTGCCATTTCCTTCTCCAGGTCATTTACAGAGGAGGAAACTGAGGCAAGCACACAAAGCTAGTAAATGTCTGAGCCCAAATTTGAACTCAGAAGATGAGTCTTCCTGACTCCAGGCCTGACACTCTACTTAGCTACCCAATTAAAACTATATTTACTATCTATAAAGCTCTTTAAAGTTGGCAAAGAGCTTTACACATATGCAAACTTGAATGTTTTATATGTGTATATATATATATATATATATATATATACACTTTATTTTCTCTAGATTGTCATGACACTGTTTTCTCTTGTTTCTCTTTCTACATTTACTACTATGTCTCCTTTGGTGGATATTCCCCTGCTAATCCTTCCCCCAAGGCTCTCTTCTCCTCACTCTCTATTTCCTTTTGCTTGATGTTATCATTAAATCCTGGAGATTCAATTGCCATCTCTACAGAGATGATTCTCAGATCTATTTGACTAGCCATAACATCTCTCCTGACCACCAGACTTAAAACTCTAACTGCCTATTGAACATTTAAAATAGTATATTTCACAGAGATCTTAAACTTAAATGTTCAAAACTGAACTCATTACCTTTCTGCATAAAGCCCTGCTTCTTTCAGATTTCCTTATTACTGTCAAAGGTGTGACCATCCTTTCAGTTACCCCAGCTTTTAACCTGTGTCATCATTGACACTCTCACCCCTCTCTGCACCTACTCAGCTTCCCAGGCCTCTTGATAACTTTTCTC
Source organism: Monodelphis domestica (assembly GCF_027887165.1). Taxonomy (NCBI): domain Eukaryota; kingdom Metazoa; phylum Chordata; class Mammalia; order Didelphimorphia; family Didelphidae; genus Monodelphis; species Monodelphis domestica. The sequence continues at coordinate 615,398,843 of NC_077227.1, forward strand.
TTCTCTTTCTCTTCTCTTCTTCTCTTCTCTTCTCTTCTCTTCTCTTCTCTTCTCTTCTCTTCTCTTCTCTTCTCTTCTCTTCTCTTCTCTTCTCTTCTCTTCTCTTCTCTTCTCTTCTCTTCTCTTCTCTTCTCTTCTCTTCTCTTCTCTTCTCTTCTCTTCTCTTCTCTTCTCTCAGCTACCAACTGGTACAGGCCCTTATCACCTATTCTTCAGTTATTGCAGTAGTTTGCTGGCTGGTCCTTGCTTCCTCTCTTCCCACTCCAATTTATTTTTCACTCTCCTCTCAGGGTAATTTTCCAAAAGTGCAAATCTAACCATGCCATTCCCCTATTCGGTTGTCTCCAGGAGCTCCCTATCATGCCCAAAATGAAATAGGAAATCCTCTTTTTGACTTTTAAAGCCTCTCTTAATCTGACCCCTCCCTACCTTTCTAGTTTTCTTAAACCTAGTTCTCTTGTGCTCTTCAGTAGGTAATCCAGTGACAATGGCCTCCTTGCTATTCTTCAAATTTGACAGTCCTTACTCCTAGCATTTCCATTGGCTGTTCCCAGTGGCCTCTGCACTTATTATAAGGTCTTGAACTTTTATGGATTCTGAATTTGCTTCTACATAGTTGTTTATATATTGTTTACCCCATTAGATTATGAGTTTCTTAAGAACAGAGACTTGTTCTTTCTTATCCTTTAAAAGCATTTTAGGGGCAGCTGGGTAGTTCAGTGGATTGAGAACCAGGCCTAGAGACGGGAGGTCCTAGGTTCAAATTCGGCCTCAGCCACTTCCTAGCTGTGTGACCCTGGGCAAGTCACTTGACCCCCTTTGCCTAGCCCTTACCACTCTTCTGCCTTGGAGCCAATACACAGTATTGACTCCAAGATGGAAGGTAAGGGTTCTAAAAAAAAAAAAAACATTTTAGAGTTCTCACTTTATCTTTAATGTGTTAAACATAAATATTAAGTGTACAGATAATATATTAGCATTTTAAAGTTACAGATAATATATTATACATATAATTTTAAACATATAGATAGTATGTATTAACAAGCTTAGACAATATATTAAATTCATAATATTAAATTTATAGATAATATAACATTTTTCCTTTTTAATTTAAATCAAATTAATTAATTAAAATTAAATTAAAATAAAATAAATAATTTAAATAAGATAAATACATTAAAATACCCAATTAACATCCTCCCTGCCCTCCACCCATTAGAGGAGGCATGACTTGAGAAAAAAGATATATGTATATGTAAAACTATGTAATACTAATTTCTGTTTATCAGTTCTTTCTCTGGAGGTAGACATAAACAAGTCATTCTTATCACATTATTTCTGTTGCTGTATTTAATGTTCTCTTGAATTTAAACCCCTAGCACTGAACACAGTGCCTGGCACCTACTGGGCCCTTAATATGTGTTGACTTGCCTGATTCACTGACTAGATTTATCTGATCCTGGCTTTGTGACCAGGGAGGAGTCTCTTAACTCTCAGTGCCCTAGGCAACTCTCACCTTACCTTCCATCTTAGAATCAATACTGTGTATTGGTTTTCAGAATTCAGAAGAGCTGTAAGGGATAGGTAATGGGGGTTAAGTGACTTGCCCATGGTCACACAGCTAGGAAGTTTTTGAGGTCACATTTGAACCTAGGACCTTCTTTTTCTAGACCTGGCTCTCAATCTATTGAGCCATCCAGCTGCCCCCTAGGGGGTTTTTTCTTCTAGGAGTTCCAATATAAATACAAGTATATATTACTTATTACTATAAGAATTACAAAGTGCTTTGCATTCATTATTTCAGAGGAACCTCATTCTAACACTAAAGGGAAATGCTAATGATTATTCTCATTTTATAAATAAGGAAACCAAGGTTCATAGAAGTTAATGTTTTGCCCAGGGTCATGAAGCCAGAATCTAATGACCTAGCCAACAAGTCAAATCCAAAAGCATTTGCTCCTAATTTATATCTGAGACAGGATTCAGAGCCAAATCTACCTGATTTCAAATTCAATACTTTGTCCATGACATCACACAGCATCTCTGAGGTTGAATAAATGAGTGATACAACTAATAAAAAAAAAGGTCTTGTGTTGTACTGTGTAGCATGAGTTAATCAGAGGAGCCTTCTTGGGGAGATGGAACTTAGTGTAGGCCTTGAAAGATGAACAACATATAAATCACAGTTTTCAACATTTAGATATGTGGGAAGAAAAGCTCTTGCTGTTTTCTCTTGGCTGCCATGGTAGTAAATCTCTCTCCCCCCAGACTCCATAGCTAGAGCTCCCCATAGACTCTCTAGCTAGTGATCTTCCTGGAAACAGAAGATAGACTACACATTGTTCTCTCAAAGGTACAGAAGTCTAGATTTGGACAAGGTGATTCCACATCTGAGAGATCTTTGAAAAGTGCCTTGGGAACCCATTACCACTTGAGCCTTTTACTAAAATAAGAATAACACTGTATGTTCTGAATGTGTTATTGCCAGTCCAACAAAAATAAATTATTGGGAATTTGTTCTTTCATTAACTAGCAATACAATTATTATCATGGGTATTGTATTTAAATTGAGAGACTACAGAAAATTTCCTGATAGTTCTGTGGATGTAATTTTTCCAGCCTCAAGTCCATTCCAGTATCTTTGACAAGAAAACTCCACAATATGTCAGACATGACTGAAAAACATCTGAACAACAACAAAAATGAGGATAATAATGAAATCTACTTCATAAGGTTGTTGTAAGATTAAATGAAATAATACCTGTAACATGTTTTGTAAAACCTTAAAAGGTTATGAAAATATTAGTTATTATAATTATAAAAGTGATCTCTAAGTTTAATTAATAATGATCAAGTTTAATTTGATGATTATAATTTATTTGATTTGTGTCCAATCCCCTAAAGTGCAACATTAGATACTTATTTTTGTATTAAGGTGAACAAAAATTAATTTGAATTTTGCCCAAAGGGCCATAAAACTATATATACCCTTTTATCCAGAAATGCCACCACTAGAGCTGATACCAAAGAGATCAAAGAAAAAGGAAAGGGTGTATAGATACAAAAATATTGATAACATCTCTTTTCATAATGGCAAAGAATTGAAAATGGAAGGCATGTCCATCAATTGGAGAATGGCTGAACAAGTTGTGGTATATGGTTATAATGGAATACTATGCACCATTAGATAAAAAAGATGAGTTCAGAAAAATATAGAAGGACATAGAAACTGAATCGAAGTGAGCAGAACTAGAACCCTGTATACTAATGATCAGGAAGTGAAGGACTAAACTATTCTCAGCAATGCAAGGTTCAAGATAACCCCAACAGACTCATGAAAAAAGTGTTATTCACAGACATAGAAGGAATTGTAAGTCTAAATGCTGATCAAAACATGCCATTTTCATTTTATTTCCTTCATGAGTTGTTATTGTATGTGCAATATGTCTTCTTTCACAGCATGAGAAATATGGAAATATGTGTTTCAAGACAGCATTGGCATAACTATATCAGACTATGTAGCATCTCAGGGAAGGGGGAGGGAAAAAGAGGAGAGAATGTGGATCACAAAATGTCAGACAACAATTTTTTAAAATTGGTTCTGGGGGCAGCTGGGTAGCTCAGTGGATTGAGAGCTAGGCCTAGAGATGGGAGGTCCTAGGTTCAAATCTAGCCTCAGACACTTCCCAGTTGTGTGACCCTGGGCAAGTCACTTGACCCCCATTGCCTAGCCCTTACCACTCTTCTGCCTTGGAGCCAATATACAGTATTGACTCCAAGACAGAAGGCAAGGGTTTAAAAAAAATAAAATAAAATTGGTTCTACTTGAAATAGAAAAATAAATCAATTTAAAAATTAATTTGGTTTTTAAGATATCCTCAAAATCTATCTATCTATCTATCTATCTATCTATCTATCTATCTATCTATCTATCTATCTATCTATCTATCTATATCTCTCTCCATCTATCTATCCCATCTATATATCTATCTATATATATCCTGAAGTGTCACAGAATCAAGGTTGTGATCCTATAGATCACTTTATGAGAACAAAGGAGATAAGTCATAGGTTCTTGGGATCATAAATTTATAGATGGAAGCAGCAGTGTACTGGTAAATGTTTAATCTTCATTAACATTTTATCTATCACTTTACTAAATTTAGAAATCAACAAAACAATTAATCAAGCCCTGATTTGTAGTGTTTGCTGTCTATAGATTTGTTAATTCTTACATTGAAAATTTAACGATTGGCACCCACAAGTTGTCTGGAGGAAACTAAGTCATCACTTAGATGATCCTTTTATAGATTAGGAAACTGAGACCCATAGAGACTAAATTACTTTCATGTGGTCTAATGAATAGTAAGTAATATAACTGGGATTGGAACTTGGGCTCTCAAGTCATCAATGAAGTGTTCTTTTCACTGTACCAGGTAAGAAAACACTGATTGAGAAAAAAACCAGGAATTTTAAAATGTAAATTAATGCCCTCTCATGACTGAAATACAAAGTCAGTGGTATAGAGACCTGACCTAAGGGTTAGAAACTTCTGGATTTAAGGCCTACTTCTAAAACACACTAGCTGAGGGACTAAGGACAAATGTCTTGACCTCTTGGTCATCTGGGGACTTTTCTAAAATGAACAATTATAGACATGATGCTTGTCTGCATGAAGGAAGGGAGCAACTCTTTCTTTTTTCTCCTCTGGGAAGGTTTCAACCTGAGTCTGACAGTCCTCTAAGGTGAACATGGGTTATTTCAGGTCAAGGACTTTGGGTTTTATTTTATAGTTAGTAGAAAGTGACAGTTTTTGAGCTTTACATGGTGTCTAATGCTTTATAGTTTAGGGAAGTGGCACTGAAAGGAGTGTGGATTACACTGGAACAGGGAGAGCTAGGGATTAAGTGACAGTAGTTAAGGGGCCATTACAATACCCCACACAACAGATAATGAAGGCCCAGGGACAGAGTAGTAACTGTGGGAATAGAAAGAATAAAAAGGGACAGAGTAGTAACTGGGAATAGAAAGAATAAAAAGGAAAGAGTAGTTCTTAGGGATAATGTATGATCCAGATTAGATTTATTTTTTCCCCCTTCCTATTCTAAGTCTGATATTCTACTATTGATTTATTTAATTTATAGAATTAAGCATAATGCTCTTAAAATACCTTTTTCCAAAAAAAATACAAGTCCTATATCTTAATAGAGTCTCAGATTTATAGAGCAGGAAGAAATCTTAGAGTTAACTCAAAACACTCCCCTTACTTGTAAGATGAGGAAACAGGTTTGGGATCTTTTGTTTGACTTTCTCAAGGTCACACAACCATTTAGTAGTTGAGGCTCCCACTAATTAATACCCATCTGGGCTCCACAAGCTAACCTTGTTCACATTACACTGCCCTGGTAAACAGTATTCACAAAAAGCTAATAAATTCAAGATGATTTTTGCCATCTATTGCATCAGTTTAGATAAAAGACTTTTAAAAAGAAACACAAAGAAACTTAAAAATCATTTTTTACTTTGAAGAAAAAATCTGACAGCAACTAATTGATCTTGACTTGTACTTTGAAATTTTGAACTGTTAGCTGCCTTGAATTTTCAGAGATCATTCTTTTTTACTTTTTTTCCTGAGAGCTCATTACTATTTCCAATATTCCCTTGCGTTGGGCAGCTATAGAGTTGTCATCTCTGTCTTATTTTCTGTGAAGCTGACATAACCAAGTTTTAAATACTGGCTCAGGAATAAGTGAGTTAGTTTAGAAGGGAGATCAATCTTCTTTTCTGTTGTATGCTACATTTTCAATGAGCTCTGCAGCTCCACCTTCAGAATTCTGGCTCTTCCTAATTCTTAATCTAGAGAAGCTCACTGTTTCAAATTGATCTACTTGATGTTTCCTGAATTCAGCAAGTCATCCCCTTGCTCTGTGTTTTTGAATAGATGCTCCACATGTTTGGAGTCTACTCTCGTCTCACTTCAATCTCTTAGGATATGTATCTTCTTTCAAGGGTCACAGTCTCTGGTTCCATCTCCCAGAGGAATATTTTCCCCATTGCTGGCATTGTTAATGGTTCTTTACTCTTATAATAGTATTGTGCTTACTACTTCATGTAAAGAGAGACCTCTACTCCCCAGCAGATTTTTAACTCCTCCAGGGCAGAGACTTTGTTTCATTTTGTCTTTGTAGCCTTAGCACTTCACCCAATGCCTTGAACTTTATTAATCCCAGATATAATTTGTCCCATATGTATGCAATTGGATACCTGTATCTTCACCATTAGACTATAAATTCCTTGAAAACAGATTTTTTTTTTTGGTTTTGTTTTGCCTTCTTTTATATTCCCTAGCATTTAGTATAGCATAGGTACTTAACAAATGACTGTTTCCTGGAACATAAGATTAAGTTCCTTAAAATGTTTTTTGAATTGAATTGCATAGGCTTTGATCAAATTTGTTATGATCAAATGGGGAAAGTTAGCTTACAATGTTACATAGTTGAGATGAGAAATATGGTTCTAAGTTTAAGGGAAGTATGGCAATATTGAATATTATTTTCCGTTCTGATGATGAGAGATGGAGTTTGGAGGTCATGATTTGATATATAGTTAAACCCCGACCTTCCATCTTAGAATGAATACTATGTGTTGGTTCCAAGGCAGAAGAGTGGTATGGTAAGGTCCAGGAAATGGGGATAAAGTGACTTGCCTAGGGTCACACAGCTAGGAAGTATCTGAGGTAGATTTTAAAGGCAGGACCTTCCATCTCTTGGCCTGACTCTCAATACACTGAGCTATTCTGCTGCCCTGGGGCATAATTTAGTATTAAAGAAATCATTGGATTCTTCCAGAGATAGAAAGCTATTAAAGTAGTGAACCTTATTTCAGGAAATTCTCTTTTAGGAGCCATTAAACTTCCCAGTACAGTATGCTAGAAAATCCCAAACCAATAGTAGCAGTGTGCTAGTAAATGTTTAATAACAAAGCCTCTGAAAATGCACAACCTAATTTTTTTTTGCTTAATCTATATTATTAACATTTCTCTATCACTTTCTTAAGTCTAGATAATCAAAAAACAATAAACCTGGTTCTGAATTATATCATTTGCTGATTTTCAAACTGTAAATATTTATACTGAAAATTTCACCCTTTAAACTTGCCCCAAATCCATTATCAGAACTTTAGATTTAAGGTCTTATCTAAGATAATATACACTTATGAATCTGAAATGAATATATGATTTTTGCATTAAATTTTCTTTATTTTCCCCCAATTACATGTAAAAATAGTTTCCAACATTTTCCAAAGAATATTGAGTCTCAAATTCTCTCCCTCCTCCCCTGCCCCCAAACATTCTTGAAATAGTAAGCAATATCATATCGATTTTACATGGAAAATCATGAAAAATATTTTCCCTTATTAATCTTTTTGTAGCAGGAAGCTCAAATAAAAAAAAGTGAAAAAGGTTTACTTTGATCTCAATGAATATATGATTTAAAGAATGGAGAAAAGAGAGCCATCCCTTAATGCTATACATTTATTATACATATTTATCATATTAATCTATCAGTAAAAAGACCATTTTAGAAGGAGGGGTCTGGGAAGATACATGTAATATTGCAAAGATGATGACAACAACATTTATTTCTTTAGCTAGTATTTATAGCATTTAAGGTATACAAAGTGCTTTATGTAGGTTATCTGATTTGATCATCACAATAATATTGTTAGGCAGGTGATAGTATCCCAATTTTGTTGTTTAGTTGTTTCCGGTATATTTGACTTTGCATGATCTCATCTGGGGTTTTCTTGGCAAAGATACTGGAGTGGCTTACAATTTCTTTCTCTAGCTCTTTTTACAGATGAGGAAATTGAGGCAAGCAGGGTTAAGGATCACTTGGCTAGCAAGTATCTGAAGCTGTATTTGAACTCAGGAGGAAGAGGAACATTCTTGACTTCAGGCTGGGTTCTCCATTCACTGTACCACCTAGCTGCCCTATTCCCACTTTACAGATGAGTAAACTGAGATTGAGATTAAATGACTTGTCCAAAGTCACACAACCAGAAAGTAATGAGATAGGTTTTGAACTCAGGTATTTCTGACTCAGTATGCTACCTGGCTGCCTAAATGATATAATATGAGTAAAATGCTTTGCAAACTTTTAAGTAGTTCAATGAAATGGCATATCTGTAACCGCTCCTACTGAAGCTGATGGCTTTCTTGAGTTTGGAAGCTCTGAGTATTGTGGGCTAAATAATTTGGGTGCAAATGAACTAGGTCCATTTGAACACTTGAGTAAGGGTCACCATACTATTCAAGGAGTGGTAAAGTAACCTAGACTGAAAATGGAGCTGGTAGAGAGCTTCCATTTTAATCCACAGAGTAGTCTGGCCCATGAATAATGGCCAGTGCACTGCTAGCCTGGGAGATCTAAGTCCCCAAAGCACCCCTCCCCAAATAAAACCCTCACAAAACTTCAAAGTGCCATATGTCATCTATTACTTTTATTATTATTATTACTATTATTATTGGATTTTTTAATATGAAACTTTTGTTGGGTTTTCAAGAATAAGTAGAATATTAACTAGTTGAGAAAAAGAGGGAAAATATTATAGTTAGCAGGAAAGCATGGAGAAAGGTATAGTATCAAAAACTGCAAGGGTATTTGATATGTTACTAAGATTGGAGATGACTTAAGTAAAGGTAGGTAGCAAATGGATTTAACTAAGAAAAGATCCGAAAAATTAAAAGGTGAGTACTGGTGGCTAGAGTTCCTGATGTGCTGCAAAAGGGGGAAGGGAGCAAGCATTTTTTTAGTACCTATAATGAGCCAGGCACTGTCTTAAGTGCTTTTCAAATATTATTTCATTTAATCCTCATGCATCAACCCTGGAGGATAAGTTTTATTATTATACTCACTTTATAGTTGAGGAATTTGAGGCAGGGAGAGGTTAAATGATTTACCCAGAATCACACAGCTAGTAAGAGGGTCGAGTCAAATTTGAACCCAGGCCCAATATCCTTATTCACTGGGCTATGAAGCCACTTCTTGAGGGTTTTTCTCCAGTTAATATATAAGAGTCAAAAACATCAGTTTCCTTGGATGGATTTGTTTTCAGTTTTTCACCTGCTTGCTAAGACTACATGGGGCATTTGGTGACATTTCCACTTTGGGTAATAACACCAGGCCAGACCTCTTTTAATGCCATCAGAGATCTACCTCTCCTTTACCAAGGTGACTTGGGTGACCACAGGGAAATCCCTCTAGTCAATCCTAAAAGCCTGAAATTCCATTATTGGAGGAGGTAATTATTTTGGGTTGAGGCTTTGTCCCTTATGAAAATGTAAATATTTGGAGACAATTCATTTTATTATCTTAGTCACATATATTTATTCAATATTTATGATTTTATTAGATTTCTACTGTAATATCTCTACTAGAAATTAAGCTTTAAGAGTAAAGGAGTAAAAGTAAGAGAGTCGATAATGGTAGATGTAGTGTAAATAATTGATAATGGATATATAGCATATTTACTAAGTTTTTATTATGTGCTATGTATTATGTTTTGTTGTTGCTTTAGTTAGATTTTCAGAAGTGACAATTGGTGGTGGTAGTGAAGGAGACCTAGAAGATCTCGTTTTAAATCTGGAAGAGACTTAAGAGGGCAATTTAAGTCTAATTCCCTAACTTTACACATGATAAAACTGAGGTACAGAGAAGGTAAGTCATTTGTCAAGGTAATTTGCTCAAGGTAGTAGGTAGCAGGGCTAAGACTTAAACCTAGATCCTCTGCCTCCGCACCAGTGTTCTCTCCTCTACCATACTTCCTCCCAAAGAAACTTTGCCTTACTCATAATTTTGACTAGTGTAGATAAAATTTTAGGGCTAAAAGGGAGCATAGAAATGGGTCCTTGGGTCAAGCTGCTTCTCTTTCAAGATGTGAGAAAAGACCCAAGGTAGGGCTGCTTAGATTCATAGAGTTATTTAGGCACAAATGAGAATAAGGCTCTTGTCTCTTACAGCATTCATTCCACTTCACCTTTTCAGGCAGTCAATAAACAGAAAGCTCCAGTATCTTTAGGATTCCAGGACCAATTTGTGGCAAGATACTGGACTTGGGGAAATAAATAAGGAGATATGTTTTTGGTTTTCTCAAAGAATTCCTACTGGACTATAGAGTTAGGGACAGAGCTTCTGCATTTCCCATATATTACTCACCATAAATTATCTAGAAAATGTATGATGAATAAGAGAAGTTGGGTCAGTCAGTCAGTATATGCCCAGAGCAAGGTTGTACTAGTACTCACAGAATGTAAGGAAAAGGAAAAGAAAACCTTCAGCACCTTGGTTAGATCCTCTGTAGAGGATTTGTGGGAGAACTACTTACATACCAGGCAGGATGAGAAGGGGTGGATTGTTTTCAAACTCTAAGGAAGTAAGGATCTTCTAAAGGATGGATGCCCAGACAACCAATCCTAAATTTATTTACATCATAATCTCAAGGATTTATTTGAAAGGGGAGAGGACTGGACTATGTTTTGCACTTTCCTAGCTTATCTCACATGACTTCTCCTTCCTCAATATTGTAGACAAACTGGACCACTATCTGTTTTCGGCATTATTGAAGACTTTCCTCCATGTTTGGAAAGTCCCATTTCTATATATCTTTGCTGGTTGAAATTCTTCTGTTTTCAAGACCCAGTTTGAATGTTATCTCTTCTGTGAAGCTTTCTCTGATTCTTGAATTTGAAAGTGATTCTCCTTTTTCACATTTCTCTACATCTTTTCTGGATCTCTATTTCACCCCTACTTTGTCTTGTGTTATTTTTCTTCTGTGTCTCTGCTTTATCTCTGTGTGTTTCAGTCTCTGTGTATTTATCTCTGTCTCTCTTCTCAGTTTGTCTGTGCCCCTCTCTATGTCTGTCTCTTTTTACTTTCCCTTTCTGTTTTTCTGTCTTTTGTCTTTACCTTTCACACCCACACCCTTCCTATCCACATAAGATTGGAACCTCCCTTGAAAACAGTCTGAGTCATCTTTCATCTTCGAATAGCCATTGCCCAGGATGGTTCCTTGAACAGAGTAGGCATTTTAAATAAATATTTAGTAAAGGAGTGGCTGAATGAAAGGGCAATGATGCCTGATTGGAATGGGAAGTCCCTCCATACACCTGCTAGCTAGTCAGTTGACAAGCATTTATTGAAGACTTACTCTGTGCTAGGAATTGTGCTAAATCCTAGAGATAAAAGGAAAGGTAAAAATGCAATCTCTGCCCTCAAGGAACTCATATTCTAATGACGAGAAACAATATAGGAAAAATTATATATAAAATGCATAGTGTACTTAGAAGATAATTTCAGAGAGAAGTCACTGGTGATGAGAAGGGAGGAGATGACTTAGAGGTGCTCTAAGCCAGACACCAAAGACTATAAATATCCACTGGTGTAATCAGATCTTGAAGTTGCTTTGACTGTTTAGAAGTATAGCACAGTCTAGGTACATTAACATCTATCTAGAAAGGGGTTTACATTCCCTGTCCTATACTCCTGATTACACTTGTGCCAGGTCAACAAGTTTTTGTAGCTCAAATCCATTCAAACAAGAGGGACAGAAGGTCTCTTCCCCCTTCCCCCCACCCCCACTCCCAATCCTCTCTTGGGAAAGAGCAGCTTCTTAAATAAAAGAGTCCATAGAATAGAGAAAGGGAGCAAGGAGGGGGAGACAGACAGACAGAGACCGAGTCAGACAGAGACAGACAAACAGACACAGGGACACAGAGATGGAGACAGAGACATAGACACACACACTCTCTCTCTTTCTCTCACACACAACCAAAGAGAGAGAGAGAGAGAGAGAGAGAGAGAGAGAGAGAGAGAGAGAGAGAGAGAGAGAGAGAGAGAGAGAGAGAAAAGTTGGGGGTGGGGCAGTCATTAACTGAGGCTCCTTAGATGAGGTCAAAAGACTTTGAGAAGGGATGGATGTACCCATTCTTTCTCCAGAGCTCCTGCTTTTTTCCGTTCCCAACAGACTTAGCCTGAAGAAGAAACAGCAGAAACAGACCCCCTCCCCCCCAACCTCACACTTTCCCCAACTCCAGTTTGAGTGGAGTCCTACACTTCCTTTTTTTTTAATTCAACCTATGTGGAGTGGTGAAGGGGGACACTAGCTGATTTCAAGGAGGTGGGTAAGTAAGGTACAACTGTCTACTTTGTTTTCTTGAAGAAAGCTGTGAAGTTCCTGGAGGCTCCCCATGGCATCAAGACTAGCTCCCCTTACCTCAGGTCCCTCCCTATAATCGGTGGACTGCTCTTTTCCCTTCCTCCCTCCCTCCTCCTGCTCCTCTTCGTTTCAGGTCTTTTGAGGACAAGTTGGGTTCCTGACAAGGCAGTTCCCGCTGGGAGCTGGTGCAGGTCAGCAGGCCTGCACTGCGTCCCCTTCCCCTTGCTCTTTAGCTACCCAGAGATTTGGGTCTTTCGCCTGGGATTCTCTCAACAACATCTTGGAATTCGTGCAACTTCAAGGGAGCTAGTCACCAGGGAGGAGAGTAATAACCTAGAGAGAGGCGCGAGGCTGCTCAGAAGTGGACACAATTCACATTCGAGAAGACAAACTAAACTAACTTTTTGAAGGTGAACATGTGAACAAGATGTGCTCTTTGCCCCACCTGCTTTATAGCACCCCAATATAAATGAGCATACAGGAGTCTCCCAGTCGTAATTCCACCAGCTCCCCCAACACTGGCATGAAAACTCCAGCGAGGTAGGTTGGAGAGCAATTCAACCGTGGCAATTAGTGTGGGACTGGCAATCAGTGCCCTTGAGGTCAGTTCTTGACTTTGGAGCGGGGATCCCTGTTCAGTTTGGAGACTCTTCTCTGTCAATCTCGGGTCTGAGAGCTGGGAGTTCAGCAGGGATCATGTTTATACTTGGTAATGAGTAGGTACGTACTGACACCCGGCGGGGAAGCCCTTCGCAGAGAGTCCAAGAGGGACAGACGTGAATAAGCAGGGCGCCTAAACTGCTAGAGGCACTTATTTATGTGGGGGCGGGGAATTTTTTTTGGGGGGTGGTGGAGGTGGAGGCAGCTGGAAACATCTCTTAAGGAATAACAAATCATAATCGTCAAAGCTGTCCCCCTTTCCCTCTGTCAGTTCTAGGAACTTGCTACCTAGGACATCAATCAAGATGCGTGGTGTGTTTTTTTAAAGGTATGCCCACCCCCTCCACTCCTGCCCTGTTTTCTTCACCAAGTCAAGCAACATTAAAAAGAAAAATCCATGACCTTAGTAGTATCTGAAGGGCGTATTAATTACATAACCAGTGAATAAGATTAAGGAAGAGACTGCCGTATTAAAGAGCTGACAATACAATGAGAGAAAGAGATCGAGAGAGAGAGAGAGAGAGAGAGAGAGAGAGAGAGAGAGAGAGAGAGAGAGAGAGAGAACTTACAAATCTGCAATGAAGATGCGTAGGGAATGCCCCCGTTGTTTTTTTTTAATAATACATATATGTTATATATGTATGCATAAACAAAATGCAACCAAAGACCTTACCTTTCTGACACCACTAAAGCCGTGTTCTGCAGCAACTTGACGGGCTTCTTCCTCTCCCCCCGTGTGCAACTCAACCAAAAACTGATTAGTAAAGACAGGTCTCTCAGCAGATGCAAAAATCATGATACAGAGCAAGACCACAGCAGCCTTCCACTGGGGTGAAACACGTCCACCCAGCATCTTTCTTGGGGGTATGAAAAGTGCAAAGAGGAGGCAGATAGATAAGGAAGAGGTGGGTGATGGCTCGGGTGGAGCAGGAGAGCTGAGAGGGTGGAAATAAAAAAAAATAGTTTAAAAGAAAAGACTTGGGGGTGGGGTGGGTTGATCCTAGGAAGCTTGGAAGGCAACAAAATCAGAGTGTATTTTCCTCCAGGATTTGGATGTTGGGGAATGGAAAGCCGTGTAAGTCAGATGGTCCAGCTCCTTAGAGGGGATGTGAGTGTGTATATGTGTGTATATGAGAGGGGGGAAGGAGAGCAAGTGTGGCTGTACTTGATGCTAAATCTGCATTTTCAGCTCCTCCTCATCTAGAATTCAACAGTGACCAGAGGAGAGCACCAGCCCCGTGACGTGACACCCCCTCAAAGGCCAATCCCAGTGCAGAAAGGTGTAAGCCCCACCCCACTCCTCCCTTTGGCTAGACTTTGGACCGCCTCCGGAGTGGGGGGGGGGGGGGGGAGAGCGGAGGAATAGTTGGATTCGCAGCCGGCCCTCCCCCGCTGTTTCAGCACCCTGGAGAATTCCTCCATTTCTCAACCCCAGGAGTTAGAGCAAGGCAAGGAAAATCCCCCTAACTGTAATCAGCTATCGGCATGATGTCATTGTTGGTGTAAATCAGAAGCACCGGAGAGGGAAATACGGTGCGTGTAGCTCTCATAGGAACCTGGGGACTAGTCTATTTCTCCCCCGCCGCCTTTCCTCCTCTACCCCAGCAAAACAAAACAAAACAAATAACAACCCCTTACCCCTTTTCCTTCTCTTTAACGAGACCTAATACAAATCGATTCCATCTTGTCTTGTACTTGTTCCTGAGCCCAATCCGGATACTTTCGGCAAATACCTTGGGATGAAGCTTCTACCTTTCCTATTACTGATAGATAAGGGGTTTGGTAAAACCCTCTCTTGGCAAGGATTAAGACACTCCTGCATGGGTGAGGGGCTCGCTGGCGGCTTTCTCCGTCTGTACGGAGCGACGCTTTCTAGCAGAAACGAGGGATGCTTTGAGCGAAGCAGCAGAGGACAGCAGGGGCAACTAAGAGATTGTTAGAGTCGGATTCCTTTCACTGTTCAACAATTTAGGTTACTAGACTAGACTTTCCGAGGAATACTGCTCTCGTGAGCAGCTACTTGGTCCAGACAGCAGTGGTTAGTGAAACCTCATGCCACATGTTTACACAAAGACCTGGCTTCAGGAGCGGGACTGACAACAAGCCTCCTAGGCTGTGTTTTCGACCAGAGATTGGCCCGATTGACACGGATGCCCAGCTCAGTGCCAACGATCAGTCAGACAACCCCACACTCTACCTTGGGACTGGAAGAAGGCGAGGCACAGCGGAGGTTTGTGGCAGAAGTAACTGCAAAACCTTTTCCTATGGCTTTATGCTAATTCAGCCAAAGTGGCAAAAATAAACTAAGTCACTCAGTTACGGCAGAGTGCACTCACATTAAATGTTCTAATTGCTTCTTTGACTTCTTCTTTCACGGGGTGTGGGAGGAAGTAGCTACAAAGTATTAGTCCCTATATGATCAGGGTTCTTTTAAACAACCAAATTTTCATTGCTACAGACAGTTCAGGGTAATTACTCAGTACAGTACAGAATTGCCATTACCAGTCCATTTGATTTGCAAAGTTCAGATCCAGTTCTAACCAGATGAGGCAAGAGATCTTTTCTTAGAAGCCAAGGTGTTTATAACTCAGCCAGGAAGAATTGATTGGATATCAAGCAGTTATGCAACAAGCGAAATATATATATACATATATATGTGTGTGTATATGTGTGTGTGTGTGTGTGTGTGTGTATAGGCACATTGAAAAGAGAATTTTGCTTTCAATTTATGTAAAATAACAAACGAAGGAGAATTTTTTTTTTATGTTATGCTCATATGCAAGGAAAACAACTATGCCTGTTTGCACTTGTGAAGCTTCCTTAACAGCAAGTCTGGCAGCCTGCTGATAGGACTCTCAGGTAATTTACACAAGATTCATTTCTTGAAAACAATATTCTTAAACAATGTCCAATCCACAAATAACAGCTGGGTATAGTGAAAAGAGTATAAAGAAGGGAACCAGGAGATCTGGGCTCTAGTTGCATTCTTTGTCAGTAAATCTCTATGTGATCATTGACAAGTCACTTCTCTTTTCTGAAACTCTATTTCTTTATCTACAGAACAAGGGGGTTGTATTAGATAATGTCTAAGTTCTTACCCACCACCATTCTATGATACTATGATTAGATTACCTTTAAGGTTTGTTCTAGCTCAAAAAACTTTGATAAAATTCCCAGAGCTTCTGACTTGCCAAAAATACCAACCCCCTAGTTACTGAGCATGCCCACTTTTGGTAATTTAAATCTCCAAAGAGGTAAGAAGTTTGAAAAACAATAAGCTAGGATGAGTTTTTCAGGGACCAAAGGTGAAAAGAACAAGGACAATGTCACCCTGGAAATCACCACCACCACCAAGTGCAATATTTCCTTGAGTTCTCTGGTTGTTTCAAGGTCAAATCTCTGAGGAAATATAGAAATTCTTCTGATTTCTGTTCCAGTTCAAGAATCATGATTCTATGACCAACTCCTTTCCCATTCTCTTTACTTCTTATACCCTAGAGTTCTTCAGAAAATTTTAAATTAGGGCATTCCTTCTGGAGGATTTAGTACCTACTTTTGAGTCAGTAAGTCATTCTTCAACATCAATACCACAGGCTTACTCTTTTTCTTCTCCATTTTCTTTCAGATCATACTTCTAAATTAGAGAGACATCTGGCCTGGCAAATGTAGTGTGCAAATGTAGAGTTGCTTTGTATAGATATAGCCTTATATTAATATTGGAAAAGACTATTACAAAGACATCAATTGTGTTACAGAGACTCAAATATCATGGAGAGTATTTAAAAAGTAGCAACTAAAATTTTGCATCTTTAGAAAAACATCAAATAAGCCAATTTAGAAGATTATGGGAATAATCAAATATTATTAGTAATGTGAATGCTTCTCTTTGAAAATAAATATTACATTATTTTCTATTATTTAAAATTATTGTTAACTTTTCCTCAGTCACATTGAAATATCTCCGTTTCAAAACAAATTCAAAAGACAAAAGTGAATTGATATAGGAGCAAATGGAAAGAGTCACACAGGGACACTAAGTAGTCACATGATATCATGCATTTCAAATACTGACATAGAGAAGGTTTAGATTTCCTCTATTTGATCTGAAAGACTAAACTAGAAGCAATGGATGAAAGAGGCAAAGAGGTGATTTTAGGCTTGATATAAAGACAAAGTAACTTAGCAAGAATTTTAGCTATCCCAAACTGGAAAGGTAGTGAGTTCTCTCCTCACTGGAAATCTTTAATCAAAGTCTGGAAGATACCTGTTAGGTATATTATAAAGGGTATACTTTTTCTATATAGATTGAACTAGATAGTTACTGAATTCTCTTCCAACTTTGAAATATGGTTATTCTTTGAATGTTATAATGCTAAATATCCACATTTAAAATAATTTATTTAATTAATAATGTTTTAAGGAATTTAGAGTCCTTCATATCTTAATAAGAACATTTTTATAAGTGTGTCCCCCCACAAAATTAATCACCATGTCCTTAAGCTTTCTGATCTTAGCTAGATGAATGCAGAAATAACAGATACATATCTTGTTAAAAGGACATGTACTTTAAGCCTTTCTAGCTTGCCAGAGTCTATAGTCCACAGGCATAAATTTTTAATTCTTTGAGCACGCAAGGTAACCTCCATTTGGCAGCCAGATACCAAGAAAAGATTTTAGTGAATTTCAGTAAGATTTTCAGAGCTTAATTAAGACCTGAAAAATTAGGTACAAACTAAACAAGTCATGAATGAATAATATTGCACTATTTAACAGAACCCATAATTAAACACACATTTCACAATAACATTTCAAATAAAAAGAGGGAAATCACTTTCAGATCTCAATACTGAAGTTCTAAAACAAAATAACTTCACAGGCAAACTGAGAGGAGACTGTTGAGTTATTATTTTTTAAAGTGTCTTATTCAACTAACATAAGAAAATAATGTAAAATAATGTAATTTATTCAGTTTCTCTTTTTATTACTTGTTACTTTGGAAGACAGCTTTCTCAATGGAGAGCAGTGGTTTGGTGTAATAGAATGTTTTTTGGAGAAAGAATCAGAAAATTTGGGACCCAGATTCTACCACTAACAAGTTGTGAAATATCAGGAAATAATTTAACCTCTATGGCTCTTGTCAGAACCCCCAAATTAACCCTACTGTTAATGCCTCTCATTTTCCTGAGTTGTCATGTTCCACAGGCCCAGATTTAGCAGCTCCAGGCCTAAACCTAGCAACTGAGCATCTCTTATCCAATCAATATGTGCTATTAGTTTGGCATAACAACAGTCCTTTGTACATGTACAGGGTGAACTATGCTATCTATGGTCATTCTATTACTGTCAAAACCACAGACCAGAGCCATGGGTCAACTCAGACCAACCACGTCAGCTCTGAGCATCCCAGCCAATATGGTTTTGTCATGAATAGGCTTACAGTCACCACACAGAACTGATTGTCCTCCTCTTTGATACTGGCAAACCCTGAGAATGAACTCTTTGAAGGTGGACAAACTCTTTGGTCACTAAGCAAACTTTACTGTTGTTATGGCTATACCTTCTTTATCTTATCACAAGGTATCAAGGCGCTTCTACCTTGGCAATTGGGGTAGACTGAGATAAGAGTCTTTCAAGTTATGAATTGCCCTTAACCTTCAATAGAATAAAACTTAAAATACCTGTGGGTATTTTGCATTATTCTTGTGTCCCATTTAAGTGAGTGGTCTACACCCTCAATTTATCAATTTGTAAAATTTGTGGATTGGAACAGATGATTTTGTCTATAATTTAGGAAAACATTAATGAATATTATGGTACAGTGGAGTTAAAGAATCTGAGTTCTGGCTCTGAAGTTAAAGGATCTAAGTTCATACCCCCACTTTTGATGTTCATGTTATCTATATGATCTTAGGCAAGTGACTTTACCTCCTTGAAACTCAATTTCTTCACCTATGAATGACACTGGACTAGATGACTTCTAAGGTGCTTTTCAGGACTAATCTTATGACTGACTCATCAGTAAATGTATAGGCATATGTAAAAAGAACAAACCTCTATTACCTGATAAAAGCATAAAATTCATTTTAGTTCAACACCCAATCATATGTTCTATGTACTTTATGAATATGTCAGTATCCTAGGCTCTGGGGATATAGAGAAGGAAATGAAATAGCCACTGCCATCAAGGAGCTTAAATTCCACTGGGGGAGAAACATGTTGGTAGGGCCAGAGTCAGATAAAGAGAGCTTTAACTGCAAGAATGAAGAATTTATGTTTCATCCCAAAAGCAAAACAGAGCAATTAATTAATGGTCTTAGATCAAGTTAATACCAGTAACAGACTTGTGCTGCCCTATGTCACAATGGTAGCTTCTGATGTAAATGTTCATGTAATTGGTGAAGTAATTGTTTCCATAATAACCTATGAAAAATTAATAGCAGTATTTACAAACTATAACATCTATAAACTATACTATAAATTAATAGTAATATCTATAAAATTCTATATTTCCTAACTTAGAATCATAGGAGGTCAGGGTTGGAAAGGGCCTTGAAAGTCATCTAGTTGTTTGGAAATGACCATCTAATGTTTGGAAATGATGAAATAAAATAATGTTTTTTACAAAAGAAAGCCATCTAGTCCAATTCTCTAACAAAACCAATAATAATAAAAAAGATCCTTTTTCTTGTCCAAGGCCATACTCTCAGTAATGAAAGAACTGGGACTTGAATCCAGGTCTTTGGATATGCAGTACAGGTTCACCCCCCCCCCCCCATTCTATCATGTTGTCTTTGATACATTTGAAAACAAAAGCAGAACATCATAGACTAGAGTTGTAAATCATATATTGAAAACTCCATATTTCTATTTTCTTTATTATAAATGTTAAATATTACCAAATTAAGTACAAAAGTTTTAAACATGTTATCAAAAATTTTTGTTTTCCAAATTCTCTTCCTTCCTCCTGCTCTTCCCACATTCCTTGAGAATACAAAGAATATGATATCAATTATATATGTGAAATTAAGCAAAACATACTTTTGGATTAGCCATGTCACAAAAGAAGACACACACACACAACCCCCCAAGAAAAATGAAGAAAATTTTAAAAGTGTACTTCAATATGTACTCAAAATTGATCACTTTCTTTCTGGAAGAGGACTGCATTTTTATCATGGATCCCTTGAAATTCTCTTGGATCATTATCTTGATTAGAATAGGTAAGTCTTTTACAGGTAGTCACTCTTACAATATTGCTATTACTGTGTATATTATTGTTCTGGTTATGCTCCCTTTATTTGCATCAGTTCATTTAAGTCTTCCTAGTTTTTTTTTCTAAGTCCTTTCCCCTTTCCTTGATTTTATTGGGATCTAGTAGTGGTATTGCTGGGTCAGAGAGTACACACAATTTTATACCCTTTTGACCATAGTTTGAAATACTTCTTCAGAATGGTTGGATTAGTTTACAACTTTACCATCTATGTATTAGTGTCCTAATTTTTCCACATTATCTCCTGAATTTATGATTAATCTTTTTTCTCATGTTAGCTAATCTGAGAAGTATCAGATGGTATATCAGAATTGTTTTGTTTGAATTTCTCTAATCAGTGATTTAGAGCACTTTAAAGCATGTAACTATTGATTTGATTTCTTCTTCTGAAAACTGTCTATTCATATCCTTTGACCAACTATCAGTGGGGGAATGGCTTATATTTTATAAATTTGGTTCAGCTCTCTATATATTTGAGAAATCAGACCTTTTCCAGAAAAAAATTATTGTAAATCTCCCCCCCCCCCAAGTTTCCTGCATTCCTTCTACTTTTGGCTGCATTGGTTTTGTTTGTGTAAAATATTTTTAATTTCAAATAATCAAAAGTATCATTTTACATCCCATGATCCTCTTTATCTCATCTCTTTATCTCATAGACTCTTTCCTTTTCCATAGATCTGAGAGGTGCATTTTTTCAAGCTTCCCTAATTTACTATTTTTTAAAAAACTATTCCCTTCCATCTTAGAATCAATATTGTATATTGATTCCAAACAGGAGAATAGTAAGGACCAGGCAATAGGGATTAAGTGACTTACCCAAGGTCACACAGCTAAGAAGTATCTGAGGCCAAATTTGAACCCAGGACCTCTTATCTCTAGGCCTGGCTCTCAATTCCCTGAGCCAACTATCTGCTCCTCCCAAGACAATTTTCTTATGATATAAATTTATGTCTAAATCACTTATAATTTTTATCTTTCCTTGGTATTGTATGAGATGTTGATCTATACTTAGTATTTTTCAATTTTCCCAGCAATTTTTGTCAAGGAATGAGTTGTTACCTCAAAAGCTTGAATATTTGGGTTTTTTATTTATCAATTTATCAAACATTAGACTGCAGTGGACTTTACTAATGTGTTTTTGTACCTAATTTATTCCATTCATCCAACCTCTCTATCTCAGCTTATCTTAAAACCAGATTGTTTTCATGATAACAGTTTTGTAATATAGTTTAAAATCTGGTTTTGATAGACCTCTTTCCTTCATATTTTCCTCATTGATTCCTTTGGTATTCTTATCCTTTTGTTCCTCCAGATGGATTTTGTTACTTTTTTTCCTAGCTCTATTAAATAATTAGTTGGTAGTTTGGCCTGTCACTGAATAGGTAAATTAAATTGGGTAGACTTGTCATTTTTATAATATCAATTTGACCTACCCATAAGAAATTAATATTTCTTTAATTGTCTAAATCTGTCTTTACTCATAGGAAAAGTGTTTTGTAACTTTGTTCATTTATTCCTTGAGTTTTTCTTGTCAAGTAGACTTCCAGGTGTTTTACATTCTTATTGCTATTTTAAATGGAATTTCTCTATCTCTTCCTGCTGTGATTTTTTTAGTAGTATTTTAAAAGACTAAAGATTTATGTGATTTTGTTTTATATCCTGCAACACTGTTAAACTGTTTATTTCAACTAGTTTTTTAGATGATCCTTTAGGGTTCTCTAAATATACCATCATATCAAGTGCAAAGAGTCATAATTTTGTTTCCTTATTGCCTATACAAATACCTTCTATTTCTTTTTCATTTCTTATTGCAATATACAGAATTTCTAATACAATGCTGAATAATAGTTGTGAAAATGTGCATCCCTGCTTCACTCTTAATCTTATTTGGAAGGCTTCAAGTCTTTCCCCATTATAGATAATGTTTACTGTTTTTTTATATATAGATACTACTTATCATTTTAAGAAAGGCTTGACTTATTCCTGTGCTTTCTAGTGGTTTTGTTATTTTTAAAAAAAATATTTTCCCAATTACATAAAATAATAATTTTCAACATATTCTTTCCAAAGTTATGTTCCAAATTGTCTCTCTCTCTCTCCCTCCCTTCCTTCTCTTCAACTTCCCAGAGATATTAAGCAATTTGATCTGGGTTATAATGTATTACCCTTCAAAATATACTTTTATATTGGTCATTGTTATAAAAGAATACTCATAAAACCAAAATCCCAAAATAAAAACCCAAATAAACTAAAGTGAAAATTAGTATGCTTTGATCTGAATTCTATAACCAACAATTCTTTCTCTGGAGGCGAATGGCATTTTTTTTTGTCCTAAGTCCTTCAGAATTGTACAGGTTCATTGTATTACTGAGAATAGCTAAATCTTTCACAGCTGATCATCATACAATATTGCTGTTATTATGTAGAATGATCTCCTGGTTCTTCTTGTTTCAACTTGTATCAGTTCATGTAGGTTTTCCATCTTTTCCTGAAGTTATCCTGCTCATTAATTCTTATAGCACAATAGTATTCCATCACCATCATATACCACACTTTGTTCATCCATTTCTTAGTTGATGGATATCCCTTCAGTTTCCAATTCTTTGCCACTACCAAAAAAGAGGCTATATTTTTGTACAGGTAGATCCTCCTCCCTTTAAAAAGTCTCTGGGATACAAATCTAGTAGTGCCATTACTGGATAAAATGTTATGTACTGTTTTATGGACCTTTGGGCATAGTTTCAAATTGTCCTCCAGAATGGATGGATCAGTTCACAACTCTATCAACAATAGATTAGTGTTTTTGCCATATTCCCTCCAACATTTATCATTTTCCTTTACTGTCATATTGGCCAATATGATAGGTGTGAGGTGGTACCTCAAAGTTGTTTTAATTTGCATTTCTCTAATCAAGAGTGATTTGGAACATTTTTTTATATGATTATTGATAGTCTTGATTACTTCATCTGAAAATGGCTAGTTCACATCTTTTGACAATTTTTAATTTAGGGAACTGCTTGTGTCACAATTCTCTGTATATTTGGGGAATGAAGACTTTATCATTGAAACTTGCTATAAAATTTTTCCTCAGTTTGTTGTTTTCTTCTAATTTTGGTTACATTATTTTTTATTGTGCAAACACTTTTTAATATTATACCAATATTATTCATTTTATATCTCATAATATTCTCTATCTCTTGTTTGGTTATAACTTCTTCCCTTTTACATAGATCTGTCAGGTAAACTATTCCATGCTCTCATAATTTGCTTATGGTATCATACTTTATGTCTAAATCATATGCCCATTTTGACCTTATTTTGGTATAAGGTTTGAGATATTGGTCTATAACTAGTTTTGCCATGCTGTTTTTCAGTTTTCCTAGCAGTTTTTGTCAAAGAGTGAATTCTTATCCACAAAACTATGATCTTTGGGTTTATCAAACACTCGATTTCTACAGTCATTTACCCCTTTATATTGTGTATCTAATCTATTCCATTTATCTACCACTATTTTTCAACCAGTACCAGATTGTTTTGATGATTACTACTTTACAATAAAGTTTTAGATCTGGTACTACAAGGCCCCATTCCTTCACATTTTTCTTCATTAATTCCCTAGATATTCTTGACCTTTTGTTCTTCCAGATGATTTTTTTTGGGAATATAAAGAAATGCTGACAATTTACGTATTTCTAGTGTTTTAATAGGATTTGATATTTTATCTTGTTAAGAGCTTTTTATTATTTTTTTAGCTTATTTATTATCTATTGACATAACCACATGATTTTTGTATTTGTTATTGATAAAGTTAATTATGTTTTAGTTTTCCTAATGTCAAACCAATCCCACATTTCTAGCATCAATTCTGCCTGGTCATAGTGTAAAATCTTTGTGACATATTGCTTTAATCTTCTTTGCAATGACATTTGTTAAGGAAATTAAGGAAAACTATTTTTTCCCATCTCTTGTTTCACTATCAAAATCATATTTGTTTAATAAAATGAATTTCATAGGATGTCTTTATCTGTTTTTTCAAATAGTATATAGAGTATTGAGGTTAACTGTCCCTTAAATGTTTGACAAAATTCATTTGAAAATCTATCTAGTCCTTATTCTTGGCTTATTCTTCTTACAAGACAGAATAAATACTCCATTTCCTCGTCTATTTATTAATCTGGGTAATTTATATATTTTTGTAAATATTCATCTACCTTATATATATATAATTATAACAATATATTATTGGGCAAAATAACTCCTAATAATTGCTTTATTTTCACCTTCATTGACGGTACATTCACTCCTTTCATTTTTGATACTAGTAATTCAGTTTTCTTTTAAATCGAATTAACCAAATTTGTCTATTTTCTTATTTTTTCATAAAATCATCTCCTAATTTTATTAGCTCAATTTCAAACTTTTGGTTTGATGGATTTATCTTTTGATTTTCAGGATTTCTATTTTGGCATTTATTTGGGGATTTTTTAAAATTTTAAGTTTTTAAAAATCCTTACCTTCTGTCTTGGAATCAATACTGTGCATTGGTTCCAATCCAGAAGAGTGGTAAGTGCTAGGCAATGGAAGTGACTCGTCCATGGTCACACAGCTTGGAAGTGTCTGAGGCCAGATTTGAACCTAGGACGTCCCATCTCTAGACCTGGCTTTCAATCCACTGAGCTACCCAACTGCCCCACAAATTGGGGATTTTTAATTTGTTCACACATTTCAATTTTCTTGAAGCCAAATGAATCAACATAAAATGTTCAGTTCGGGCTTAAATAGGCCACAGATATATATTGTTTCTTCATCTCTGATGACTGTTGTGTGCAAATGAATGATTCTATAAACTTATACTATTCACTAATATAAGTAGACTTGGTGAAATAGTGTCCTGATGACTTGAAAGTATTAATGTGCTTGCTAGTCTTGGAATCAGGAATATCTGAGTTCAAATGTTTTCTTAAACATTTAATAGCTGTGTGACCATGAGCAAGTCACAACTTCTCTTAGAATCACTTCTCTATTTGGTTAAATTAAGATAGTGTTCTTGCAAACCATCATCAATCAATTCTGAATCCATTGATTGTACACTTGAGGTTAAAGTCCATTCCTCTCTAGAAGAGGTTTTGAAGGTCCTTAGGCTCCTTTCCTATGGCAAAATGCTTGCATGGTGCTGATCCCATGGAGGCAAAGCTTTATAAGGCAGGAGATCCACTGCTTATATGAAAGCTGACTGGAATCTTCTGGGCTATTTGGCAAGAGAAAGTTATTCCCAGGACATCAGGAATGCCTTCATTATCCATCTCTAGAAAAGCAAAGCAAATAGGTTGTTCTGCAACAAATAAAGAGGGGAGTCAGAACCCTCCTTTATAGGCTGATCCTTCACCTGGAAAGTGATCACCTACTTGAGAGCCTCAGAGAGGGTTATGGAAGTCAATATGGTATTTGTTGCTGGACAATTCCAGGAGAAATGCCAGGAGCAAAATGGGGGTCTATACACAACATTTGTCAATCTGACCAAGGCCTTTGATACTCTCAGTCATGAGGGCTTTATGGAAGATCATGACAAAATCTAGCTGCCCAAAGAAGGTCATAAGTATTTTTCACCTGTTTGCATGGCTTCTGGATAATGAAAATGTTCTTGATATTGTTGTATGACTTCGAAGAAGATGAAAAGAGCATCAAGGTCAGCTACTGCACTCAAGGCAAATTATTTAACTTAAACAAGACTACAAAGCAAGACTAAAGTAAAGGGACAGTTGGCACATGACTTTCTGTTTGCAAATGATTGTTTATCTAGTGCAGCCTCTAAGACTGAGATACAGCAGAAAATTAATTGATTTTCTGCCACTTGTGCTAATATTGGACTGACAATCAACACAAGAAAACAGGTTCTCCACTAGTTAGCATTGTAGCATCCATATGTGAAACCATCAGTTACAGCCAATGGAGAAATTTTGATCGCTGTAGATAATTTCACATACTTGGCAATATACTTTCGAGGGATATACACACTCATATTGCCAGCTACCTCAGTGTTTGGGAAGCTCTGAAGGAAAGTATGCAAGAGAGGAATTAGGCTGCCTACCAAACTGAAGGTCTATGGAGTCATTGTGCTAATCAAGTCTACCAGTGCCATGCCAGGAAATGGAATCATTTCCATTTGAATTGTCTTAGGGTGATTCTGAAGATCACTTGGCAAGATAAGATAACAGACAGTCAAATTCTTTCTTGAGCTGAATTGCCAAGCATTAAGATTCAACTGTAGAGAGCACAAATCCAATGGGCTGGTTACATTGTTCAAATGCCAAATGTTTGCTTGTCTAAAAGACTATTTTAAGAGAACTCACACAAGGTAAGCACTCACATGGAAGTCAGAAGAAACAATATAAGGATAATCTAAAGATTTCCCTGAAGAACTTTGGGATTGATTGTGAGACATTGGAGACATTGGCACAGGGCCATCCAGCATGGTATGCTGGCATTGAAGAAGGTGCTGTACTCTAAGAGAAAAGCAAAATTGCAACAACTCAAAAGAAATATGAAATATGCAACTTTCGAGATGTCTTGATCCCTAAATGTTCATATAGACTCTGTTAGAGCCTTTTGAGCTCTTATTGGTCTGATTAGTCACAGGTGGACACACTATACATTGATCCTGTCATAGTAATGTCATTTTGGTTCTGTTTGAGTATAAAGGAAAACCAACCAAATGGGCATAATAATAACACTTGCCTTAGGGAGTTGTTGGGAATATCAAATGAAACAATGCATGTAAAGTGCTATGTAACCAATAAAGTGCTATATAAATGCTAGTTACTGTTATTTTTATTGCAGTTGTTTCTGCTGTTGCTGTTGTTGTTTTCATGGTACTGAAGAAAATCTACTTTAAACAGATTTACTACTAAGCAAGAAAAAGAAAATCCAGAAATACCCATGAGAGCAGCTATCAGCATTTTGGCTACCCTTGCATCCATCACCATTGAGAGAAAGCTTGTCCCACTGATCTATCAGCTGTGTTCAATCTGGAGGGTAAAACTGCATGCATAAATTACTGTCACTTTTCAGGTAGTTTTCTCCAGAAGTCAGGTCAGGCCATCACCTTCTTGTCACATTCATTTTTAGTTTATTTATTTTTTTATACAAAGTAATGAATGTCATAAATGCATATAAATAGATTTCTACTAATGCCCCCTCATGCAATGCCATCACTGTTTTGTGAATTTCTCTCTGCCTTTGGACTATGTTTAACACCCAGGTTTCTATAACCATAAGTCCACTGTTTCCCAGATGTATCTCATTTTATTTTTCTCATAGTCTATAACTCTTCCTCTTATACTATTTATACACTCCAATGTCTGTAATAACATAGAGTCTGTCTCCTTAGAAATTTCAATTAACTGTTCAGTTTTCCCACCCACTCCACTCCTTAATCATTATGAAGATATTAATTGATTCCTAGCCTACCACTGATCCTTGCAGCATTTATCAGGCATCTTTCCCTTAATGGACATATTTTGGTTTTTCATTATTATCCTTCATTCGTATTTCTTCTACTGGTTTTAGTTATCCAAATCATTCATGTTAATAAAGTGGGAAAGATTTCATTGGATTCCATTAAGGGTTATTTATTTATATCTGATAAGAGTATCTAGGGTATTGTATGTTATATTAATTTTCTAAATCCACAAACACATAAATCAATCCTTCACAAACCAAGACTTCTCATTACTCATTATTCTCTTGTTTTTGATGAGGCTACAGATTTCTTTTTCTCATTTATAGTTTGTATGTTTACTAGGGCTGGAAGTTATTCATTGGATAATGAGCATCAAGGTCTCTTTTAAACTTCCTTTGAAAAGCAGTCATTCATTGCCATCCTCTAACTTTGGGTGTTCCTTTGCTTCTTTAGAAATGTAAAAAGAATGCTTGCTTAATCCATTAGTGATTTTTTCCTAACATGCATGAAAATTAGATATTGTTGAAAGAAACTGATAAAATTTTTTTCGATTCTCTATTTCTTTTCTTTACTTCACAGCCTTAAGAAAGTATAATAATGTTTGTCCTTGAATGCTCAGATCTTAATCACAGAAAAACTCACTGCAGAGTTAGAACCATCTCTCTAGGAGGGGCAAAACAGGAGCTCTGAGGGAATTGAAAAGGGAGCAATATGACAGGGTTAATATAATATGACATACTTCAGGTGAACTTTTAAAAATGAGTTCAGGAAGAAGTCAGACTTAAAGAGGAACCCGACTTCTCATAAGATGCATAGTCAACTTATGAAATGGGAAGGGGAGGGCACCACAAGAAGCCAAGGAGGAAGTTCTGACTCAGACAGCTGCCAGAGACCACTGAGCCATGAGGACACTAGCACTAATATTTAGGCTAATCGGCAATGAGGAACACCAGGACAACTGCTGAATTACTGAAACTCTTCTGGGACTACAAACTCTAAGGTAGTCATTCTGTATCTCGTTTCTCTCTTGGGCTCCTTCATTTAAAATTTTTTTCTTGTTTGTTTTTAAAACCCTTACCTTCTGTCTTGGAATCAATACTGTGTATTTGTTTGGGCTCCTTCATGGAAGCATGAATCCTTTTTCTCTGGATATATTAGAAATCTATTTTGTTGTTCAGTCATTTTGCGGTTGTGTCTAACTCTTCATGATTATATTTGGGGTTTTCTTGGCAAAGATATAGGAGTGGTTTGCCATTTCCTTCTCTATCTCATTTTACAGATAAGGAAACCAAGGAAAGCAGGATTAAATGACTTCTCCAGAGTCACACAGCTAGTAAGCATTTGAGACCATATTTAAAGATGAGTCTTCCTGTCTCCAGGTCTGCCACTCTATCTATTGTGCCATGTAGCTGCCCTGGCAATCTTTCTACCTTTTAAAAAATGTTAATTTCTGTCTTTAGAAAAAATATTGACCACCAACATTTTCTAGTCTGGGTGTACTTATGGATTATGCGTGTGTGTATGTGTGTGTGTGTGTGTGTGTGAAAGAGAGAGAGAGAGAGAGAGACTGAGAGAGAGAGAGAGAGAGAGACTGAGAGAGAGAGAGAAATGAGAGAGAGAGAATAACTGAGAGAGATAGAATGAATGAGAGAATTAAAGATCGTTTGATATACATTACAAAGGCTAGAAGGAGCATTACATTAGGAAAACCATATAGGCAATATGTCAGTAGTAGAGTGAGGGAGAGACAAATAGGAATGTTTGAATGACTCTTCTCTCTGCTCCCAAACTATTGCAACAGTGCTATTTGTACTTAATTCCCATTATAGTATGATTATAGAAATTACCTGTTTTCATTTCCTAAAGTGATACTTTAGTGTTAAAAGAGACCTTTGAAATCATCTAATTCAACTTCTTTTTTACAGATGAGGAAACCAAGAGTGAAAGAGTCAGAATGCTTTCCCCAAAACACATAGATAGTTATAAGCAGAAACAGGACTAGAAGCTAGGTCTACAGACTTCCATTCTAGTGTTTTTACCTTTATGTCTTCTTACCTTTTAGTAGAATACTTCTTTTGGTTATTTTTCAAAAAGACTTACAACACAGCTCCACTTACAGAGATGTAAATGCTTGTCTTGTTAGCAGAATACAAACTAGAATTTAAGAGAAAAGCATTTAAATGTAAAATGAAAGTCTGTATCTACACACTTGTACTATGAGGTTGCCTGCCCAAATGTAATTGCACAGAATATTAAAGGAAAATGCTTGCTCCAGTCCGAATGACCCAGGTAATTGCATTCCATTCTACACGGCTTTGGCAGACTTGGCCTAACAACAGGAAGGAAAGTGGTATTGGCTATTTTTAGGTTTCAGTTCACCTAGAAAACAATCACTTCATCTTCTTAAGATGCTGGAGTAAGTGAGCCCATATACACATAACCATGTCTTTACAGATAGTTGTTCTGGAAATTGCTTCCCAACAGAGTGATTCTAGTCATTCTGAGTTTTTTTGACCATCCAAGGATATTTCTTGTCCCTTTGGAGCTTAAAAAATTAATAATCATGTAATTCTATGTCATATATGACACTTTGTTGATAACAAGACTCCCCACAGATTCACTATTCATCACTGGCTTCATTCTTGAAATCTGTCCAGCTTGATAAGATCTTCTGGAGGTTATGATTTACTAATATAGCCTTTGAGATCCCAAGTCTGTTTCCATGGAATGATAAAGCCCCTAAATCAAACTTTGATGGAAAAGTCAAAATTATGGAAATAAAATTCATTTTGATTTGGCTTTGGGATTAGAAGTTCATCTCTTGGTAGTTATTAAAATATGTTGAAAACCTCTCTTGGATTCTGATTTTTAAAGCACAGATTTTCAAAGAAAGGCAGAGTATTTAGAAACTCTCTCTATGCACCAGGCATTGTTCTAAGTGCTAGGGACATAAATATAAGCAAAATAGATAGCTTTTAGTCACAAGGAGTTTACATTCTAACAGGGGAAGATAACATATAAAAGGGAGCTCAAAAGTAATGGGTAGTATTTGTATTTGTAGGGTCAAAGATATTGGCAAGAAGTTGGAAAAGTCCAGAGAGTGATGAATGAAGTGAATATAGTCTGGGCACCTCATAAAATAAACAGTGTTCTAGACCAATGACATCATTTGGAGGCAGAAGGTACCTGTCCCAAAGCCTGTCTTTGGTAGAAGGATACAAGCTTATTTGACCTCTCAGAGATTATTTATTCTTTCTGATGCAGAACAGAGACAAGACAAAGTAGTGTCAGAAGGGTTCCGTTATTCAAATATCTACAGTAAAACTTATACAAAGAATCTGATAAGTTTTTCACTCACTTCACTGTCAATTTTATCTCTCAGAAGGTAGCAGAAATGACAAGGATGGCCATTTCTCTGGATCTAATTCTGAAAAGAGCATCTCTTTAGTGACAAAAGGGATGGGAAACAGATAAAAGTGATCAGTTAATAGAATTTGTGATAAGTAAGGAAAGGAAAGCTGGCCATGGGCTGAGATATGCCTCCTGCTTCAAAAAGTTCATAGAAAAATATACTATAATAGCCTAAGAGAGGTGGTAACTCAGAAGGGTTGGGAAACTCTCAAAAATAAAATCCTAACCATGTAGTGCTAAGATTCCATTCATGTCAGAAAGACCAGGAGTTCGAAATGACTACAATCTCAGTATAAATCAATAATATTATATAATAATAATAACTAACATTAATATTGTGCTTTGAGATTTTCAAAGAGCTTTACATGTGTGAACTTATTTGATTATTACAACAGTACTGCGAAGTAGGTGCTATCATCAATCCTATTTTATAGATGAGGAAAATAAGGCTGAGAGAGGTTAAATGACTTGTCTAAGGTCACATAGCTAGTAAGTGTCTGAGGCCAGATTGGAACTCATATCTTTCTGACTTGAGATCCAATGTTCTATGCACTTTGCTACCTAGTTGTCCAAGTACATCATTTATCTATTTGAAATTTGCAAAAAAGGGGACAAGAAAAATTGAAAATCTGTTTGGGACAAGAATAATGGATAGGATAGATCATTTGCAGAATACCAGTGCCAAAGACCTATAATTTAAGTTGTGTGAAAATATCTTCTACTTTGGCAGATAAGTCACACTATAATTTAGCACTTTATTGAGGCTCAAGGAGTTTAATAAACTTGATATTTGTTGTGTAGATAAAAGTGTCAAAGTTGGGATTTAAACCTATGTCTCCTACTCCAAGTTCATTCTATCCACTATATATCAGAGTTGGCAAAGGTTTTCAAGTTTGAGTGCCCAAAGGGCAAATTCAAACTGTCTTTGAGAACCCTGCACCCTCCCCACATCATCAAGAGAGAAGAGAGGGGGAAGTACTTGCTTTGGGTAGCTGGACAGAGGGGTGGGGTGTGCAAAAATGTCTTTCAGCACTGGGAAGAGGGGCAATGGAGACCTGACCTACCTGAACAGCCTGGTTAAGTCCTATTCATTGCTGGATGGATGACCACTTGTGAGGAATGTCATAGGGCAAGTTTAAGCAGTAGATAAAAGTTGGATGAGAAGCAGCTTCAATGTTTTTTTCCAATTCTTGAATTCAATATTTCTCCATTCTAAGGTACCTATATACAGAGACTATATATATTCTGTTACTTCTCTTATATATTAATACAGTCAAGAATCTCCTTTTATTAGCAGCAAAGAACTAGAATATATGTCTATCAACTTGGGAATAGCTCAACAAACTATAGTATATGAATATAATGGAATATTATTGCTCATTAAGGAGTAATGAACATGGAAGATATTGAGAAGAATGAGAAAAACTGTATGAACTGATGCAAACTGAATAGAAGTGAATGACATATAGTTATAATAGTAATATGAAGGAAAACAACTTGGGAAGACCTCAAAATTCCAATGAAAGCGGCAAATAGTGACTGCATTGCTAATGAAACAATGTTGTCAAGATTAGAAGGAAAGCAGAAAATTGGAGAAAAAATTTATAGACAGCCTATAAGATAGAGGCCTCATAAAATACATACAGAATTTTGTCAAATTTATAAGAATAAGAGGAACCTCCCCCCATTGATAAATGGGCAAAAAAATTGAACAATTTTGGATAAAGAAAGCAAAGCCATATATAGGTATATGAAAAAATGTTCTAAATTGATACTGATTAAAGAAATGAAAACAAAGACAATTGTGAGATATCTTTTTATACCCATCAGACTGGCTAAAATGACAAAAGAGCAAAATGACAAATGTTGGAGAGGATGTGGAAAATGGGGACACTATCTGTTGGTGGAGCTGTGAAGTGATCCAATTATTTTGGAGAGCAAGTTGGAATTATACTCAGAGAGTTATAAAAATGTGTATACCCTTAGAGGCAGCAATTCTTTGGTAGATCTGTTTCTCAAGGAGATCAGGGTGTGGAAAAGGAAAAGAATTTATATGCTTCTAAATATTTAATGCATCTCTCTTTTTGGTGGCAAAGAAATGGAAATTGAAAGAATGACCATCAATTGTGAAATGACTAAACAAATTGTGGTATATGATTGTGATGGAATACTATTCCTCCATAAGAAGTGATGAACAGGTGCAATAATTAAAATATTGGAAGATATAAATTGTAGTAGATAAAGAGTTGGAGAGTAAATTGTGACTGCAGAAAATATGTTTTCACTACAGTGTCTTGTTTTTAAATCAATATATATAAGGTGGTCACCAGGGAAAAATTCCCAATTATTAAATATACCCAAGTCAGCTGGGTTTTATAGAGATCTTAATTAATACAAATGAGGAATTAAGAAGAGAGAGAGAGAAAAAAAGGAAATAATGAGAAAAGGGCTATACCAGCCTAGGCCGGCATGAGCCAGCCTAGGAAGAGAGGGATCAGTCAGTCTTTTATCACTCACCACAAGATTTGTCCAAGCAAGGATTCAGAGGGACAGAGTCTCCTCAGAAGGAGTCCAGCCAGAGTCAGCCTCCCTCAGACTGTCTTCAAGAGACTCCTCAAGAGACTGTTCATTGCTCTCAGATTTTCATCTCCTTATAAAGGGAATTTTCTCCTATGTCACCTCTCCTAAGTTCTCCCATCTACCAATCACAGTAGACATTTTTCAAAGGACAGACCATTCTTAGTTCACACCTAAGAAGACTAATCTTTTGAGTAATTCACACCTGAGTAGACTAGAATTGCTGAGTAAGTTCTTACCTCTTTGCTCCTTGTAAGTTCACAAGTTGCCTGACTTTTATAGGTACTTAGCACCCTTTTGTATTAGTCCTAAAAATAGGCACAGCTTAAGAACTTTTTGCCTTATTATAAATATGGGTTTAAGTACTTTTCATTGTTCAGCAAAGAGTTTACAACTTTATCTTCCCCTAAGGCATGCTTGAATATGGTGAAGTAGAGTTCTCACATTCCTGAGTCAAGTACCTTCACTGCCCAAATGGGGAATGGTCCCAATGGGGAATGGTCTTAACCCAACCTTATGAAGTAGGGTCTGGGAATTTTAAGGTTCACAATCCAACCTTATGAAGTAGGGTCTGAGAAATTTTTAAGGTTCACACAGGCTAATTAAAAAATCTTGAAAAGAACTACTTGTAGATGGAATTTATTATGAAGTTATGAAGAAAAGTAAGCTAAACATATAAGAGATTTGTATTTCATTTGTGA
Organism: Monodelphis domestica; assembly: GCF_027887165.1. Classification (NCBI taxonomy): domain Eukaryota; kingdom Metazoa; phylum Chordata; class Mammalia; order Didelphimorphia; family Didelphidae; genus Monodelphis; species Monodelphis domestica. The sequence goes on from NC_077227.1 coordinate 615,433,137, forward strand.
ACAGTCCTCTTTTACTTTATGTATGGAATATTTATTCAATTTAGTTTTGCAAAATTTGGAATAAAAATTGATTATTAAAGAACATATCTCCAACATTTGAAAGAGAAGTAATGGACTAGAAATGAATTCTTGAGAATGGCCAGTATTTTGTTGTTGTTGTTGTTTCTAAAAACCGAACTACATAAATTTGTTATAAGAAAATGCTTCCACTGGAGTGTAAAGAGGGGGTGGTAGATTAATTTCTAGTGTTAGATACATAAAGAACATCAAAAGAAAAAGTAAAATAAAAAAGATCATTTTAAATTATTGACAAGAAAACCAAAAATGTACAACAGAGGAAGACACAAATAGAGCAGAACACTTTTTAAAATTTATTAAACTTTATGTATTTTTGCATTAGCATATGTTTATTTTAAAACAAAATATGCATAAAAGTTCAATTTCTTATATATGCCTCTTATTCTTTGTATATAGATACATTTGTAATTATTGATTATTGTTAAATAAAGAAAGGAGAAAAGGTAATAAAAAGAGGCTTAGGGATTCCACAATTATGTAGTTATGAAAATATTAAAAATGTTCCTGTCACACTTAGAAAGTGTAAGAAAACAATCTAGTTTGACAGAATATCATGGTATAATGAAAAGATTTTGGAACTGGTAGTCAAAATTTTGAATCTTGACACTTTAGTTGTATGATTTGGGTCTAGTTATTTTGCTTCAATGAGACTCAGTTTCTTCATCTCCTTTCTCAGCTCTAAAATCCCGTAATGGTTGCTGCTGCTAACAAAATACTTAGCATCTGTATTGCTATTTAAAGCTTGGAAAGCACTTTACATATTTGATCATATGTAATACTCATAACAACTCTGTGAGGTGCCATTATTATCCCCATTTTCCAGATGAGGAAACTGAGGCTGAGAGGAGGCAAAGTGATTTTATAAGGATCACAAGAGTAAGTTTATGAAAAAGGATTTGAAGTTATATCTTCCTGAATCCAAATCTAGTACCCTATCCACTATGCCACTTAGCATTATATACTTATTAAATGTTTTAGATCAAATAGAACTTGGGATAATGGATTCACTGGCACTTATTTTAAGATCTACCAACACTATGTTCAATGTTCCCCTATTCACAATTCTGATTCAGCTCACTAAGCTAAAGTCCAACATAAACAGAGACTTTTCCTTCTTATTAAATTTTAGTTTGCACAAGTGATGGTGCTGATGGGAAGGAGATTCAAAGGGTTAATTTTGGTATTTTTGAAGAGTGTTATTCAGAAATGCTGGAGGCTAAACACTGTAATAATCTGATTTTCTCTTATAGAAAGAATGAATCACCCTGCCAGCAGCCTTATGAACCAGAGTGGGTGTCCCCTTGGTCATATATTTTTAAAAGAATAGTCGATTAAGTGCAATATGTTAGGAAGCAGCCTTGGCCAACAATGTTTGGAATGTATACAATATGAGTGAATTGTAGATAATTAAACAGGAATTGTAAATTATAGCCATATTGTTAAGGGCTTTGAAAATATATATTGATCTCTTTTGTTTTTTACATCAACTTTTCCCCATGTTACCCATATGCCTCTCATTTTACCCTTCTCAGAGAATTATCCCTTATAATGAAAAAAAGATAACAACAAAAAGAATTTAGGAAATGAAACAGCATATCCAAAAAAAAAAAACCCCAACCTGACATGATATTCAATGTTCCACATTCTTAGTCCCCTACTTTTATAAAGAAGTAGCATGGAGATCTCTTCAACCTATTGAGACTGGTCTTGCTATCATACAAAAAGAGAAACTATAATATCTGAACAAGAACAGAAAATTTTGGAGCACCCTCTGTATACAAATGAATTTGCAAAAGGTCTAAAGTGTTAACTCAACTGCAGCTAAAACCACTATGAAAATGAAATTCTTGTAGCAGGCACATGTTAAAACATTATTAACAATGACCAATGCCCAAGAAACCAACAATTATCCCATTGAGAAGTCATCTTTTAATTTAGCTGCTGTTGTTGCTGAAAAACTCGGATTTGGTGTTCAAGAAGAATCTGATGCTCAAAATGCTTTGAATTCTCTCAGTGAAGACCTGCATCATCAGCAGCTTAAGTGTGGCTTAAGTGTGAGCACAAGTTTGTCCTCTTCTCTTTTAGAGGCTGGGGGAAAAGTCCCATCTCAAAACAAAAACCATTTCAGCAATAATTGTAATTCTAGGCCACAAAAACCTAGATCAAAATCTGAAGACACCAGCCTTGTTACATGCCTTAATCTTGGTTCTCAAGCAAGCACTGTTATTGATCATTCTTCTTCCATTAAACAAGTGTTTGTGAGAAAGAATATAGATGAATCAGTAAGTACAAAAGTTGGGACTGATACAAAAGATGAAGCTATCGCAAAAAGTGATCTTTTTGTGCCAGTGAAACCATTGGGAGGCAGAAGATCCAAAAGAAAGAAGACTGAACATTGCCCCCAAACCTCTTTTGACAAAGAAAATGCTTTTCATTTCTGAGGGGATATTCATCCTCCTGTCAATGGAGACTCTGTAATGGATAAGCCCCTGGATCTATCTGATCGATTTTCAGCTATCCACCATCAAGAAAAAAGCCAAGGAAAAAAGGTTATTGGTGGTTATGAGCCAATAAAAATGAAAGGCAGGATGGGAAATGTAGATTGTGAACTTGCCTCAGTTCTTCAATTAAATCCTTGTAGACTAACTAAAGCACAAACTTTGCAAGATGATCAAGATAAATCATCCTTAGAAAATGTCCAGTGGAGTATAGATCCAGCAGCAGCCCTTTCTCAATATAAAATGGATATTACTGTAATTGATACAAAGGATGTTAGTCAAGATTAGGAGGTGAGACTATGGACATGGATAGTATGTTGATTAGTGAAACTGCTTTTAAAAATTAAGAAGCAAGAGCAGAAGGTAGAGAAAAGTCCAAAGCAAGAAATAAAAATGAATGACAGCTTAGCCAAATTGTTTGGTCAGACAACACATGAAGAATGTGAATCCTGTTTGGCAAATTCCTCTTCACTATGGGAGCAAGAAGAAAATCTCCATGTAGAAGATGATGAATTATCAGTTGCTACAAAGAAACTAAACAGTCATGAAGATATAACTGATAAAGTCAAACAAAAAGTATTTGTGGAACCTTACTTTAAAGATGATGAAAGAAAAACCACATTACAAAATGTTCCTCACATTGAGCTGGTACAGAAAAAAAGAAGAGAGGAGAAAATTACTTGGACACACATTTAAGAATGTGAAATTCATTATGCAGATATTCCAGAAGAAAGAGGAAAGAAGTTAACTTCCTGTTCAAGACACAAATTCAACTATATTCCTCCTAAAACACCTGAAAATTTCTAAGAAGTTGGGTTTCCTTCAGCTCAGACCTGTGTGGACAGAGGGTACATTAAAGAAGACCTTGATCTTTGTCCACATCATAAAAGGCAGCAACCTTACAATGCAATGTTTTCTCCAAAAGGCAAAGAAAAGGAGACATAGATAGTGAGGAACTTGCAAAAGATGCCAGAACAAAATTCTTTATTTATTTATACTTAATGTTGGAATAAAAAACTGATTTCTTCCTCTTTCAAATCAGCTACAACCCAATTTATATCTCATTTAAATACAATATATTTCAGGAAATATTATTTAAAATAATTGAGTACATTCATTGCGCTTAAGCATTTTTTCTTGATTTTGCACCTTTGAAACAATGAGGTGCTTCCATTTTGCACTGTGTAACTTAAAGAAGTAGATTCTATCCTTTGTCTTTTTGTAATATCTAAATATTAAAAAAATCTAATAGAAAAAATGTTTCATGACTACTGGAATTTGGGGGCTAATATGATATAAATTTCAGTTAGTACAATAAATCCTAAATATTTTTCTCAATGGAGAAAAAATATTATTCTTAGTTTTACAGAAGATGACAAAATCATGTCAGCTTTTAGTTAAGTTCATTCTATAATGTATATAAAGACATTGCCTTTTCAAAATATCTTTTTTCCTCCTGTCCTATTTCCAAAGAGATACAGGGAGGAATTGGCTATTTCTATTGGAAAACAAAACAAAACAAAACAACTAATGCAATTAATTACAGAATATTAACTTGTATCTTTGGGCTATGGTTACTTGTCAAGAGCCATTGTACTGCTTTCAGACATTTAGGATTAGCTTTAACATTAATGGAAAAGAATATTAAAATCTCAAACATCACATGAATTTAAAAAAGGATTTAATTAATGAAACTTTTGGAGTTAGTAAACATCTTATGTCTGAAAGCATTTAGGGCACATATTGCTATAATAGAAACTATCCAATTCTGATCTCATATTTTACTGTAAACATTAACATCATCAGGATGATGAGAGAAGGCTCAATTGGTACTTTAAGAATGATGGAAGGAGACTTCTGATGGTGGAGTCAAGAGGGCAGAGTAGAAGAAAGGAAAGCTCAAACCACTATGAGAATCCTCTCCAACCAACCTTAAAATAACCCCTCAAAATGAATACTGGAGTGAAAGAACTAACAAGGAGTTGGAGTGAAGCAACTTTCATACAGAGGACAACTTGAAAGGTAGGCAGAAAGGGTCTGGTTCACTAGATGAGAGGAGAACACAGCTTGCAGGAGGCGACACCAAGGAATACCAGTTTGAGCCAACAACAAGCCTCACTACCCCACATCTACCATTCTAGGTTTTGAACCTGGACCCAAACCAATGTAAAGACCTTGAGACACTGACTAAGTCAACAGCAGTGCAATGCCATGCACACCTTTTAAAATTCCAAGTCCCAGTCCAAGCCTGAAGTGAGGCCTCAGTACAGGGAAGTTCACATGTACCTCACTGGTACAGGCCAAAAGGGAGGCTCTAAGTCACTGCCTGAGCCCAAACTGAGGCCCCCAGATCCCAGAACAAGGCAACAGGTCAGGCACTATAATAAAGAATAAAACTGACTGGAAACTGTTACTGCTTGAGACTAGAGAAGGTGAACTGAAGGGAACCTGTTTCTGATTGAAATGGAGAAATGGTAAACTGAGGAAACTTTAACTTGTTGAACTAGAGAGGACAAACTGAAGGGAAACTGTTTCTTCACAATGGCTGTTGTTCCCTGGCTGGTTGTGACTTGAGAGGCTGCCTACAGGGACCTGATGCTGCTTATTAGTAATGGAGGGAGAACAAAAATGCTGGGGAGCAAAGATGCCACCACACACAGGGATACAGGTGCACAAGGGACTGCTCTGGGGAAATCTGACTATTGATCCCTAATGATGGCTGATCTATTTCCCAACCTCCTTCCTCCCTCATTCCCTCCTCCAATCCTCTTCCTCCTACCACCCTTCTCCTCCCAATTTTCCCTCCCCCCAAGTGAATTATAAAATACTCTTAATTTTCTTTCTCAGGTAATGGGTTTATTGGGATAACAGGATGGGAAACTGAGTTAAGGGGGATGAGGAAGTCCCTCATCTAAATGAATGATTGAGAAAGTAGTCCAGTCACAAACTGTGACTGAGACAGGGAGATGGAGGACAATGGCTTTTCAAGATCTTCTTTCTTCTTCAGCCAGATTTATCCTTCTTGTTAATTTCAACTGTCCAAAGTCAGAGAATGTCAAGTAACCAAGTCAGTCCCACCAGAGTCCAAAAGCCAAGTCAAACCTCCAGGGAAAAAGGTGACTTCCAGTCAGAGACACAGAGACCAAAAGGCCCCCTGGTCAACTCCAACTGCTCAGAGCCAGAGAGCCAGAGACCAAGTTCAAAAGCCCAGTTTCTCTTCTTAGTGTGGCCAGCCAAAAGCCTCAGGAAAAAAGTGACTTCAGTCTCAGACACAGAGACCAAAAGCCCCCTCTCAGCTCCAACTGCCCAGAGCCAGAGAGACAGAGACCAATTTCAAAAGTCCCTCCCCCATCTCCAACTGCCAACAATGGGCACCTTCCATTGGAACCCTGGCTTGACTGACATCTAGAGCTAGATGTATCTTGGTCCATAAGTCCTGCAAAATCTCTCTCTCTCTCTCTCTCTCATAGCATTTAGCTAATGTGAGCCCAAGGGAAGTCCCAGAGCTCTTGCCCAAGCATGTAATAAGGTCTTAAATCCCAGTGCAAGCCAGCCTGCATAGTTTATCTGAACTCTATAAGCTCCCCAGAGTGAGTCTGGGAGCCCCAGCCCATTCCTCTAATGAAGACTTAAAACCCAATGCAAGGTAATACATAGTACACCAGGTCTATGTAAGCCCAGAGGTAGGCCAGAAGCTCCTGCCAAATTAGCCCCTATCCAAGCTCAAGATGAAGTTATAAGCCTCAGGACAAGACAGTCCACAGTGTACTTAACTTGATCAAGCCCAGAGTGATACCAAAAGCCCCTGATCAAGCCAGAGGCTAAACCCTGAGCCCCACCAGAGGGTAGCTCACAGTTTTCTGAGCCCTAAAAGTCATCAGCAGTCCCAGGGGGTGATTAAATCAACAAATGGGAGATGGCTTTTAAAGCTCCTAGCTCATCGGCTATCATACCACCTTGGAAGAACTAAAAATTTCAGAAACCAAAAAACAGAGAAATCGAGAAAAAGTAGAACATTTAATTAGGCATGCAACTAAAAAAACTAGAAAAAAAACAGATAAAAATCTCCAATTAAAGATTAAATTGGAAATCCTAAAAATTAAAGGAGAAATTAATAAAATTAAAAGTAAGAAAACTAATAAAAAAGACTCAGAGTTGACTTTATGAAAAACAAATAAAATCTTTAGAGTACTGGTTAATTTGATTAAATAAAAAGGAAAGAAAAATAAAATAATCAGCATAAAAATGAAAAGGGTGAACAAAACAAAATAAACACCAAACAAAAGAAAATTAAAACAATCCCAAGGAGCCATTTTGAGCAATTAAATGTAAATAAATCTGATAAACTAAGTGAAATGGAATATTTACAAAAATACAAATTGCCCAAATTAACAAAAGAAGAAATAGAATATTTAAATAATTCCATTTCAGAAAAAGAAGTTGAACAAACCATCAATAAACTCCTTAAGAAAAATTCCTAGGGTCTGATGGATTCAGAACTGAGTTCTTTCAAACCTTTAAAGAAGAATTAATCCCAATACAATATGAAGTGTTTGGGAAAATAGGCAGAGAAAGAATACTACCAAATTCTTTTTATGACACAAAATATAGTATCATTAACTAATCCAGGAAGAGTAAAAACAAAGAAAGAAAATTATAGTCACTTTAATTAGTGAATACAGATGCAAAGATTTTAAATAAAATACAAGGAAGTAGATTGCAGCAATATATTGCAAAGATCATTCATTATTACCAGGTAGGATTTATACCAGGAATGTAGGGCTGATTTAATATTAGGAAAACTATTAGCATAATTAATATATATATATATAATATCAATAACCAAACTAACAGAAATCACATAATAATCTCAATAGATGTAAAAAAAGTCTTTGACCTCTGATGGAGAGGTAAAGGATATTTCCTTTTTAAAGGATCATATAGTCAATATAAAGAAATCAAAACTTTGAATCAAAGTGGGAGATTGAGTCTCAGTATCTTTGTCAGTTTACATTTGATTATTAATAAGAACATTTAAGTATTGATATTTAATCATACTCAATTTAAAAATTATCTTCCTTCTTAGAAACCTTACCTTCCATCTTAGAAACAATACTAAGTATTGATCCCAAGGCAGAAGAGTGGAAAGGTCCAAGGAATTGGGTATGAAGTGAGTTGCCTAGGGTCACATAGCTAAGAAGTGTCTGAGGATAGATTTGAACTGAGGATCATTCTCTAGGCCTGTCTCTCTATCTATTGAGCCACCTTGTTGCCCAAAATATTTTAAAATTATTGATAATAATATTTACATAGTGTTTTAAGAAAAATAATTATATAATTATTTCTTAATCTTGTACTATATGTAGGCCTTGACCTAATGAGTAATATATGTATAATCTATCTATCCAACACCCATAGTGTTTTTCTTCCTTGTAGTATCTCTATGTTCATTCACTAATTTACTAACATATTGATTGATTGATTCAACCAACATTTATTAAATACCTACATCATGTGGGCCACTAAGAAAGCTGGGAAAGATAAAAAAGATAAAATTTGGTCCTTGTCCTCAAGGAACTTGGTATCTAGTAGATGACCTCACATTCCTTATATAATATAATAAAGTCTATACTTGGAATTTTCCTAGGAGGTAGATGGATATAGATGATATGGTTAAAATATCTCAAGAAGTAATAAAAAGTGTGTCCTTGGTTAGAGGTAAATAGGGAGACTTCCAAGAGGCATAGAGAGCAAAAGGTAAAAAAGAACTGGCTCCAAGAAAAATTTGGGGTCAAGTAAGAGAAAGCCATTCAATGGGTCCAGACACCTGGAAGCCACCAAGCAACTTGAGCCTTCATTTAATTGCATAGAACAGTGATGGTGAACCTTTTAGAAATGGAGTACCATGCCTACCCCCACCCAGAGACTATGTGCCATACCCCTCCCCAAGTGCTGGGTGCACCCTGCCTCCCTTACCCCACACAAGGGAGAAAGAAAGCACTCCCATTGGGCTGCTGGGCAGAGGGGCAGGTGATGTGAAAAAATATCATCAGGCACTGTGGAGAGGAGGAAAGGAGTAGCTCTTCCCTAGTCCCTCTGCATTTCTAGTAATCAACTCAGGGGTGGAGGGTATGGGGGCAGAGAGTTGGCCATGTGCCCATGAAGAGTGCTCTGTATGCCATCTTTGGCACCCATGCCATAGGTTCACCATCACTGAAATAGAACAATAAAGAGAACAGTAGGGATGCTGTAGAAATGGAGCAGTCTGGAGTGGTCAGTAGAGGGGTGTTTGCCAATGATGTTGACCCTGGTTCATTGCAATCATCTACCCCACTTCTCAGGCCAGCCAAATTGAAATGATTCCTAATGTGTAACAAATAAGCCTTTCAGTCTTCCCTGGAAATTACAGTGTACCAAACACAGCTTTCAGATGAGCAAACTGTACCAGGCTAAAAGAAGAAAAGGGGAGGGTGGGGAGAAGAGCTGTTTGTCTCCCAGCTATTCTGAGTTTGGACATGATTGATACTAGCATTACTGCCGCCAGCAATTGATCTGAGCCTATTACCATGCTAAAACAATTTACCACTAAGGTAGACACAAATGGGAGTCCTCTGGAAAAAGCAGTTTCAAAATAAGGGACAAGGGTGAAAATGACTCCTCAAAGGCTTTAAAATGGAATTACTCCCACATTCTGCATGCCAAATGAGACATCAGAGGTCATTTAGTTCAATACACTGAGACACTGGAGCTTAAATAGTTCAAATAATCTGAACTAGGTCATGTACCTAACAAGAGGAAGATTTGGGACTAGAACTCAAGTCTTCCTGACTCTGAGGTTAGTGACCTAAGATCAGGCTCAGACTAACACTTTTCAGAGGACTCAAACAACCATTCCTTACAATGTTAATTGCCAAATAGGAAGACTATGAATAAATGAGCTCAATAGGAAGGGGGGATGTTTTGAGATCTTTTAATGAAAGATTCTATGCAGATCGAAAACATTATGTTTCTATGTTACTAGTCCAGTGCAGGGAAAAGTGTGAGATTTGGAATCATGGGATCCTGAATTCAAATCCCAACTTTGCCCTTTAATGAGCTATGTGACTTTGGGCAGAGAAACCAAGGTGTGTTTACCTCAGTTTCCTCAACTATAATATGAGGGGTGGAACTAAATGACCTAGATTCTAGGTGCCTTGCATTGTTAAATGGAGGGAATTTAGGTAAAAGAATGGATAGGATGTTGAACTTGGAGTTAGTTCAAATATCACCTCAGATACTTTCTAGCTGTGTGGCCTTGGATAAGTCTCTTAACTTCTCTCAATTTCAGTTTCCTCACCAGCAAAATGAGTATAATAAAAGCACTTACTTCTGTAAACCTTAAAATTTCTTAGACTTGTGAATGTTGGAAATTTCACCATTGGAATGTGAACCCCATTGGCAAGGGAGGTTCCTCCTCCTCCCTTCTTAAGATTACTTTAGGACAGAAACCTTTTGCTGAACAATGGAAAGGGCTGCAGCATAGATCAAAATTTAATTATTCCAATCTCCACCCTACTCAGGGTAACACTCCACAGGGTTGTGAAGATTGGATGACATAATGTATGCCAAGCACATTGCAAACTATGACCCTATTGCTACTAAGAAAAAGAGAGAGTTTAAAAAATACCATTTGAAAGCTGATTTATTTTCCTTAAGACCCCTAATACTCTGACTTTAAATTGATGCGTCCTTGGGACAACTTTACCTTTGGTACCTTCCAAGTCTGTCTCATGGTCTGCTGCCTGGGAAGCTTCTTAACAGCTCTGTAGCTCTTTGTCATTTAAAGGACTTCTACTAGCAGCTTTATGTAGTTTCATCATCAGGAGAACAAGTTAGAAGCAGTGTGTGCTATGTATGAGGTCAGGGGGAAGAAACAGTGAAAAGCAGTCGCCATGAAGGTCATGGAAGAGAGTACTAACTAGGGAGGCCACAAGAATAGTGTGGCATGGTAGAAGGAGCCTCAGAGGCAGAGTCACTGTACCTGACTTTTGACAGTTCTTTGATGATCCCTTTGTGACACTGAACAAATTAGTTCTTCTTTGGGGCCTCAGTTTCCCACTTTGTAAGATGAAGGAGACTAAGATATTAAGGGGGTGGATGGGAAGGAGAGGGCCAAGTCATGAAAAGCTTTAAGATTAATCTAATTATATGGTAAAATTGTGTGCACAATGAGATGGAAAGGCCACAGTGAATGTTAACTTTTTAGAGACTTTTTGAGACGTAGTAAAGGTTTAAGCATGTTGAAATTTCAGCAGAACCCTGCCATCTCCACGTCAAGGACACACACCAAGAAAATGATTCAACTGGACACAACTCAGAAAGCCTTTATTCAGCCTTGACACTATGTTAAAGCCTAGGGATACAAAGGCAGAGAGGAAATGGTCCTTGTCCTCAAGGAGCTTGTATCGCATTAAGAGAAATTAATATGTATTTAGAAAAATGAATATAAAATGTATATTTTGCACACCTTAGACTGTATTTACACACATATGCTATGTGCATTCTCTAAGTGCATGTATATGCATATGTGTTATGTACATATATTTGAAGTAAGGAAAAGAAATTTCTGTGAGAAGGGGAAGGGCACTAGCAACTAGGAATTTCTGTTTCAGGTTGCAATACTTGCTAAATGCTAAGTGGCACAGTGGATAGAGCACTGGGTTTGGAATCAGGAAGACCCATGTGCATGAGTTCAAGTCTAGCCTCAGATCCTTATTAGCTGTGTTACCCTGGGCAAGTAACTTAATCCTGTTGGCCTCCACTTTCTCATTTGTAAAATGAATTGGAGAAGGAAATAGCAAGCCACACCAGTATTTTTGCCAAGAAAATCCCAAATGGGATCTGACAAAGAGTTAGCCAGGGCTTAAACAACTGAACAAGAACAATAATTTGACTGACTATAAGAGGTGACTCTTAAGCTGTGCAGAGTTTTGACAAAATTAGGGATTTGAAGAAGCAGAGATCAGGGTGGAGCACGTGGGATATATCAGACCAGTTTGACTAGAACACATAATGCATGAAAATAATGTGCAATAAGCCTAGAAAAATAGACTAAACCTAAATTGTGATGGGCTTAAAAAATGGAGCAGAGCAGTTACTTTTACTACATAATAACCACAAACATGAACTCCTACTAAATATACTGTGCCAAAGTAGGAAGATGACTGGAGTGAGAGTAAAGAATCTTATACTCATCATAGCTATGTGTCCTAAGGTGAGTCACTCAATTTGTCTTGGTCTCAAATTTTTCATCTATAAAATGGGGGCACTGAGCTAGATTAGGGGTTTTTAACCTTTTTTTTTTACCTTTTCCTTCCATCTTAGAATCACTACTGTGTATTTGTTCTAACGCAGAAGAGAGGTAAGGGCTAGGTAATCAGGGTTAAGTGACTTGTGGAGGGTCACCCAGCTAAGTGTCTGAGATCAGATTTGAACTCAGGACCTCCCATCTCTATGCCTGTCTCTCAATCCACTGAGACACCCAGTTGCTCCCCTTATCCTGTTTTGTGTCATAGATCTCTTTGATACTCTGATGAAGCTTATGGACACTTCTCAGAATGCTTTAAAATGCATAAAAAAGACCTTTGTGAAAACCCTTCCACACCAATCAAAAACAAAGTGCTTTGAGGGGACAAAAACCCAAATCTAACAACAGGGCAGAGCTGGGAGACCCTCCTGCTTGATTCAACTTAAAAGATATGCAGAGAAGGCTGAATTCTCAGTTTTAAGGCAAAGGAAGAAGGAAAGTCTCAAAACCCCTCCCCCACCTACTCTGCTGAGTCTCCAGCAGTTGCTAGAATTTTGGGGTGAGGGTCAGGCCTCCAGCCTGGAGGGAGTGCCTTGCTGCCACAACTGTGCCAGGCTCAGAGCTCTAACCACAGTCAGCAGGGAGGCAGCTGGAGGAGAGGCATGAAGGGGAGGGTAGCCTAATCAAAACCACCACTCTCCATCTTGGGCCACTGCTTCTCTCAGTTTTAGCCTTAGGGCACATCCAGCTCTGCAGATCAGCTCTGCTTTGGCTTAATCTAGTCAATCAATAGGGCAGATAAGAAGCCTTCAGAGGACAGAGAAGCTCAATCTCCAATACCCCACACCCTTCACCAACTGAGCTGAGAGCAGAGTAAGAATCAACTGACTCTGATCCCATGGTAAAGGCTGGAACAGAAAAGCCTGATAACAGTGCAGGAAGCACAGCTCCCATCAGTCTTGTAAGAGAGAAGTTGCAAAAGAAGGAAAAAAAATCAGATCCAGCAAGGCAAAGGAACAGCCCAACCAGGGAAAGGGCAAAGAAGACCCAAGATTCCAGGAAGGAACAGAGGAGCTGAGAGGATTCAAAACTGTCAGTTGACTTCAGATCAACTCTCTCCTGGAGTGGAGGGTCTTAGAGGAGGGCCTCTGAGATGTAGGATCCCTCAGGAAATTGAATACCTTCCAGTGAACCCCTAAATCTCTCTGGTTACAACTGAAGACAAAACTAGATCGGGACTTTATAGAAAGCCATCTACTGAGAAGATTTCTCTTTCCCCAAATTGTTCTGAACTTCAACTCATAGCCATATTAGCTTAGGAGGAAGGACAAGTCCAACAACTGGCCAAAGGAGGGTCAGGAAGACAGCCTGAACCCCTCAGAATTGGGGGGTGGAGATCAGTTGCTAATATATAGGGATCACTATCTTCCATTTTCATCAGCCAAATACCCTTATACTCCCTTCCCTGTGTGTCCTCAAGATTAAAGTGTTACCCTGTAGATCAGGTCTGCCTGCTTTCTGATATCCAAGGAGACTGAAGATTTGAGGGGAATCATACAGTTCCCCAAAAGGGAGAATAGTTCAAGACCAGGGCTAAGTTGTGAACTAGGTCTCAAAGGAAAAGGTGGAAGTTGGGATATTGGGAGGATCCAGAGGCAGGAAGTTTACCCTGTCTCTCAGCAATAGCTATGATAACGAGGGGAGGGAGATGTTCATTTCTCTAAGACCTTCTCCTCCAGTCCTTAACCTCCACCTACCAAACCCAATCTCTGAGGAGACATATTCTGTCCCTCAGGAAGACAAATAGGGTAAGAGAGGGGAGGATCAATCTCTTCCCTCTCTCTATTTCTTCAGTACTCTTACCCTCTCTCTCCAGTTCCCCAGTGTGTGAGTGTGTGACCTCCTTCTGGTCATATATTACAGCCTCCACACTATTACCTTCACCTTCACCTTCACCTTCTGCTACCATCTAGGGAAGATCTGACCTCAGGGCTCATTGATACTCCATCAGTCTAATCTAGTCAATCAGCAGAGCAGAGAAGAAGCCCTTTCAGGACAGAACAGCCCAAACCCACAGATCAGAAATATTATAGCCAAGGATGTGGGGGGGAGTAGAAGGAAAAAATATGAGTAAACAGCAAAAAAAAGAAATTATAATCAGCAGTTTCTATTCAGGTAATGGACAAAGAGCAAATAGAATAGAACAGGACCAAGGAACAACAAGAAAAAATGCAGAAACCCCAGTGAATTGGACTCAGGCTTTGGAAGAACTCAAAACACAATTAAAAAAACAATTAGGAGAGGCTGAATATAATTGAGAAAAGAATTTAAAAAGCAAAATAAGTCATCTGGGAACAGAGGCACATGAACTAAAACAAGAAAACAGTGTCTTGAAAATCAGAATTGACCAGCTTGAAAATGAGACAAAGAAAGTGAAAGATGACCTACAAAGAAAAATAGACCAGAAGAAGGATGACCAAAACTCTAGGGATGAAATTCAGTCTTTAAAAATTAGAAACCAACAACTAGAATCAAATGACTTCACAAGGCAGCAAAAGTCTATAAAACAAAATCAAAAGAATGAAAAATTGAGGAAAATATGAAACACCTCATTGATAAAACTACAGACCTGGAATATAGATCTGGAATAATTTAAGAATTTAAGAATTATTGGATTAGAAGATGGTGGCATAGAAGCAGCGAAAGTTCAGACCTCCGAAACCCTTCCTTACTGATCGCAAACAGAGTGCTCCTAGGCCACCGAAATTCAAGCTGAACAACAGGATAGACCTGGGGAAACCTCCTCCTGGACATGGATCAAAAGGTACCACACCTCAAAAGCCAGAACCCTAGATCACTCGGATCTAAGGGGTGGAGAGAAAGAAGGTCCCCAGGACCCATCCCCCCCAACCCAGAGTGCTGAGCCCATGGCAGCAGCGGGAACCTCAGGGCTTTGAGGACTCACCTTGAAAGCAACCTGAGCCAGTCTCTGGGATGGCCAACACAGACAACAGGGAAACATAGAGAGAAGGGGGAAGCCTGTAACCCCCTGGCTGGGTCCTTCCATCTGAGTCTCAAGGGAGGTCCCAGCTTTAGGGCACCAGCTGAACCTAATCCTATCAGGAGCCCTCAGAGCTACTGAAAGGACAGAAAACTCAGGGCTGGCAAAGGGGTTGCTCCGAAGAGCTTACCTTGAAAGTAACCTGGGCCAGTTTCTGGGCATTCAACACAGACTGTGGAAGAGGAGGTTGCTGCTTTTTTTCTTCTTTTTTTTGGCTCGGGGATCATTGGCCCACACCACCTGAACCTAATCCCATCAGGAGCCCTCAGAGCCCAGGCAAGCCACGACCCCTCCCCCCCTTAGAGAGCAGGGTCTTATGAAATAACCAGCTGAACCAAATCCCATCAGAAGCCCTCAGAACCCAGAGAGGCCACACATCTCCCCCCTTAGAGAGCAGGGTCTTCTGAAAAAACAAGAACCTAGAGGCGAAGTCAAGATGGCAGCCTAGAAGGAGCATAGACCTGGCAGCCTGGCCAGAGCTTTGGAGATCCTCCATATCTGCTCCAGCCATCCAGGAAGTTTAAAACTCAGAGTAAATCCAGCCCAACTAAGCTGAACTCAATCCCATCAAAAGTCTCCAGAACACAGGGAAGCCCAGGCTCCCCATCCATCCTCATTGACTGCTGGACTTTAAGCCAATCAAAAGCCTCCAGAGGACAGGAAAACTCAAACCCCCAACAACCCTCCCCCAGAGATTACACCAAGAGATCCTCTGTTAAAGCTCCAAGAGGGGAGACTGATAGAAGTCCTCAAAAAACAAAAAAATGAGAGGAACAAGAGCACGGACAAATACGGGGAGGAAAGAAGGGGTGAATTTGAACAAACAGAAACAGAAGAAAGAAACTACAATAGACAGCTACTACTCACCAAATGGAACAGAGGGGGAGAGATCAGCAAACGATAAACCAGAAATCCCAGCGAATTGGATACAGGCTGTGGAAGAACTCAAAACACAACTAAGAGAGGCTGAAGACAATTGGGAAAAGAACTTAAAAATTAAGATAAGTCATCTGGAAACAGAGGCACTTGAACTAAAACAAGAAAATAGTGTCCTGAAAGCCAAAATCATCCAGCTGGAAAATGAGGCAAAGGAGATGAAAGATGAGGCAAAGGAGATGAAAGACGAGGAAAGACGATCTTCAAAGAAAATCAGACCAGAAGGAAAAAGATGACCAAAAAGCCAGAGATGAAATCCAATCTTTAAGAACCAAAGTAAAACAACTAGAATCAAGTGACCTCACAAGGCAGCAGGACACTATAAAACAAAACAAAAAGAATGAAAAAATTGAGGAAAATGTGAAGCATCTCATTCACAAAACAGACGATTTAGAAAATCATTCAAGAAGAGACAATTTAAGAATAAATGGACTACCAGAAGACCACGACGAAAGAAAAAGCCTGGACATAATACTAGAGGAAATTATCCAGGAAAACTGTCCCGAGATCCTCGAACAAGAGGGGAAAGTGGAGATTGAAAGAATCCACAGATCACCCCCTGTATTTAATCCCCAACAGACAACACCAAGAAATGTTATAGCCAAATTCAAAAACAACCAGATGAAAGAACAGGTATTACAAGCTGCCAAGAAGAAACCATTCAGATACCATGGAAACACTGTGAGGTTAACACAGGATCTGGCTGCATCCACACTGAAGGACCAAAAGGCATGGAATACAATATTCCAGAAAGCAAAGGAACTAGGCCTACAGCCAAGAATAAAATACCAATCAAAACTGACTATATTCTTACAGGGGAAAGTATGGTCATTTAATACAACAGAAGAATTCCGAGCATTCATAAATAAAAGACCAGACCTGAACAGAAAATTTGAAGTACAACCACAGAACTCAAGAGAATCATCAGAAGGTAATTAAAAAAGAGGGGAAAAACAACAACAACAACAACAAAAAAGTTTTTTTAAGAGACTCAATAAGTTAAAATGATATGTATCCCTATAAGAAAAGAGGTCATTGGCAACTCTTAAAAACTGTTGCTATCACCTAAACAGCTAGAAGAACTACACTCAGAGGGAACAGTAACAAACTGTATAGGATGAAAGGACAAGACATAAATAGGTATATAGATATATGCATGCATAAATACATATGCATGTGTATGTATATATATACATGACTAAAGCTAAAAAAGAAAAGAGGTTATGACTAAAAGAAATGGGAAAAGAAACAAATGAGGGTAAACTTATATGTCACAAAGAAGCTCATGGCAGGAGGGGGGCGGGAACATCGATACACTGAAAGGGTAAAGAGGTTGGAGATAGGAAATACTCAACTCTTATGTACCTTGAAACTGACCCAAAGAGGGACGAACAATCCAATCCATCGGGGAAGAGAATAGATTTGCACCCTATAGGGGAGTAGAAGGGTAAAAAACAGACTGGTAGGGAGGGAAGCAGTACAAGGGAGGGAGAAGGTGGGGGGGGAAATTTTAAAAAGACTACAGGGGAAAATAAGGGAGAGAATAAGAAGGGAGGGGGTAGAAAGGGAAATACAAGGGGGGCTGATTTAAAGTAAATCACTGGACTAAAAGTTAGAGCTGAAGAAGAAAGGTTAGAATTAGGGAAGGATATCAAAATGCCAGGGAGTCCACAAGTGACAGTCATAACGTTGAATGTGAATGGGATGAACTCACCCATAAAATGTAGACGAATAGAAGAATGGATTAGAATCCAAAACCCTACCATATGCTGTCTCCAAGAAACACACATGAGGTGGGTAGACACCCACAAGGTCAGAATTAAAGGATGGAGTAAGACCTTCTGGGTCTCAACTTACAGAAAGAAGGCAGGAGTGGCAATCATGATATCTGATAAAGCCAAAGCAAAAATAGACCTGATCAAAAAGGATAGGGAAGGTAATTATATTTTGTTAAAAGGGACTTTAGATAATGAGGAAATATCACTAATCAACATGTATGCACCAAATAATATAGCACCCAAATTTCTAATGGAGAAATTAGGAGAATTGAAGGAAGAAATAGACAGTAAAACCATATTAGTGGGAGACTTGAACCAACTATTATCAAATTTAGATAAATCAAATCAAAAAATAAATAAGAAAGAGGTAAAAGAAGTGAATAAATCTTAGAAAAATTAGAATTAATAGACATATAGAGAAAAATACATAGGGATAAAAAGGAATACACCTTCTTCTCAGCACCACATGGCACATTCACAAAGATTGACCATACATTAGGTCACAGAAACATGGCACACAAATGCAGAAAAGAAGAAATAATAAATGCAGCCTTTTCATACCACAAGGCAATAAAAATAACGATCAGTAATGGTACATGGAAAACCAAATCAAAAACTAATTGGAAACTAAACAATATGATACTCCAAAATCATTTAGTTAGAGAAGAAATCATAGAAACAATTAATAATTTCATCGAGGAAAATGACATTGGCGACACATCCTTTCAAACCTTTTGGGATGCAGCCAAAGTGGTAATCAGAGGTAAATTCATATCCCTGAGTGCATATATTAACAAAGTAGGGAGAGCAGAGATCAATCAATTGAAAATGCAAATGAAAAAACTCAAAAGTGACCAAATTAAAAAACCCCAGTAGAAAACCAAACTAGAAATCCTAAAAATTAAGGGAGAAATTAATAAAATCGAAAGTGATAGAACTATTGATTTAATAAATAAGACAAGAAGTTGGTACTTTGAAAAAACAAACAAAATAGACAAAGTACTGGTCAATCTAATTAAAAAAAGGAAGGAAGAAAAGCAAATTAACAGCATCAAAGATGAAAAGGGGGACATCACCTCTGATGAAGAGGAAATTAAGGCAATCATTAAAAATTACTTTGCCCAATTATATGGCAATAAATATACCAATTTAAGTGATATGGATGAATATATACAAAAATACAAACTGCCTAGACTAACAGAAGAAGAAATAGAATTCTTAAATAATCCCATATCAGAAAATGAAATCCAAGAGGCCATCAAAGAACTTTCTAAGAAAAAATCCCCAGGGCCTGATGGATTCACCAGTGAATTCTATCAAACATTCAGAGAACTGTTAATCCCAATACTATACAAACTATTTGACATAATAAGCAAAGAGGGAGTTCTACGAAACTCCTTTTATGACACAAATATGGTACTGATTCCAAAACCAGGCAGGTCAAAAACAGAGAAAGAAAACTATAGACCAATTTCCCTAATGAATATAGATGCACAAATCTTAAATAAGATACTAGCAAAAAGACTCCAGCAAGTGATCAGAAGGGTCATCCACCATGATCAAGTAGGATTTATACCAGGGATGTAGGGCTGGTTCAACATTAGGAAAACCATCCACATAATTGACCACATCAACAAGCAAACCAACAAGAACCACATGATTATCTCAATAGATGCAGAAAAAGCATTTGATAAAATACAACACCCATTCCTATTAAAAACACTAGAAAGCATAGGTAGAGAAGGGTCATTCCTAAAAATAATAAACAGTATATATCTAAAACAATCAGCTAATATCATCTGCAATGGGGATAAACTAGATGCATTCCCAATAAGATCAGGAGTGAAACAAGGATGCCCATTATTACCTCTACTATTTGACATTGTACTAGAAACACTAGCAGTAGCAATTAGAGAAGAAAAAGAAATTGAAGGCATCAAAATAGGCAAGATGGAGACCAAGTTATCACTCTTTGCAGATGACATGATGGTCTACTTAAAGAATCCTAGAGATTCAACCAAAAAGCTAATTGAAATAATCAACAACTTTAGCAAAGTTGCAGGATACAAAATAAACCCACATAAGTCATCAGCTTTTCTATATATCTCCAACACAGCTCAGCAGCAAAAACTAGAAAGAGAAATCCCATTCAAAATTACCTTAAACAAAATAAAATACCTAGGAATCTACCTCCCGAGACAAACACAGGAACTATATGAACATAACTACAAAACACTCGCCACGCAACTAAAACAAGACTTGAGCAATTGGAAAAACATTAACTGCTCATGGATAGGATGAGCCAATATAATAAAAATGACCATCCTACCCAAACTTATTTATCTATTTAGTGCCATACCCATGGAACTCCCAAAAAATTTCTTTACTGATTTAGAAAAAACCATAACAAAGTTCATTTGGAATAACAAAAGATCAAGGATATCCAGGGAAATAATGAAAAAAAAAACACAAATAATGGGGGCCTTGCAGTCCCAGACCTCAAACTATATTACAAAGCAGCAGTCATCAAAACAATTTGGTACTGGCTAAGAGACAGAAAGGAGGATCAGTGGAATAGACTGGGCGCAAGCGACCTCAGCAAGACAATATATGATAAACCCAAAGATTCCAGCTTTTGGGACAAAAATCCACTATTCGATAAAAACTGCTGAGAAAATTTGAAGACAGTGTGGGAGAGATTAGGAATTGATCAACACCTCACACCCTACACCAAGATAAATTCAAAATGGGTGAATGACTTAAACATAAAGAAGAAAACCATAAGTAAATTGGGTAAACACAGAATAGTATACATGTCAGACCTTTGGGAGGGGAAAGACTTTAAAACCAAGCAAGACATAGAAAGAATCACAAAATGTAAAATAAATAATTTTGACTACATCAAATTAAAAAGCTTTTGTACAAACAAAACCAATGTAACTAAAATCAGAAGGAAAACAACAAATTGGGAAAAATCTTCATAAAAACCTCTGAGAAAGGTTTAATTACTCAAATTTATAAAGAGCTAAATCAATTGTACAAAAAATCAAGCCATTCTCCAATTGATAAATGGGCAAGGGACATGGATAGGCAGTTTTCAGATGAAGAAATCAAAACTATTAACAAGCACATGAAGAAGTGTTCTACATCTCTTATAATCAGAGAGATGCAAATCAAAACAACTCTGAGGTATCACCTCACACCTAGCAGATTGGCTAACATAACAGCAAAGGAAAGTAATGAATGCTGGAGGGGATGTGGCAAAGCAGGGACATTAATTCATTGCTGGTGGAGTTGTGAACTGATCCAACCATTCTGGAGGGCAATTTGGAACTATGCCCAAAGGGCGACAAAAGAATATCTACCCTTTGACCCAGCCATAGCACTGCTGGATCTGTACCCCAAAGAGATAATAGACAAAAAGACTTGTACAAAAATATTCATAGCTGCACTCTTTGTGGTGGCCAAAAACTGGAAAACAAGGGGATGCCCATCAATTGGGGAATGGCTGAGCAAATTGTGGTGTATGTTGGTGATGGAATACTATTGTGCTAAAAGGAATAATAAAGTGGAGGAATTCCATGGAGACTGGAACAACCTCCAGGAAGTGATGCAGAGCGAGAGGAGCAGAACCAGGAGAACATTGTACACAGAGACAAACACACTGTGGTATAATTGAATGTAATGGACTTCTCCATTAGTGGCTGTGTAATGTCTCTGAACAATCTGCAGGGATCTAGGAGAAAAAACACTATCCATAAGCAGTGGACAAACTGTGGGAGTAGAAACACCGAGGAAAAGCAACTGCCTGACTACAGCGGTTGAGGGGACATGACAGAGGAGAGACTCTAAACGAACACTCTAATGCAAATATTAACAACATGGCAGTGGGTTCGAATCAAGAACACATGTGATACCCAGTGGAATCACGTGTCGGCTACGGGGGGTGGGGGGAAGGAAAAGAAAATGATCTTTGTCTTTAATGAATAATGCATGGAAATGATCAAATAAAATACTATAAAATTAAAAAAAATTATTGGATTACTGGAAAATCATGACAAAAGAAAAAAGCCTGGACATCATTCTACAGGGAATTATCCTAGAAAACTGCCCTGACATTTTTGAACAAGAGGAAAAAGTGGAGATTGAAAGAATCCACAGATCACCTCCTGCATTTAATCCCCAATTAACAACACTCAGGAATGTTATAGCCAAATTCAAGAACTACCAGACCAAGGAAAAGATACTACAAACTGCTAAGAAGAAACCATTCAGATATCATGGAACCATAGTTAGAATAATACAGGACCTGGCTGAATCCACAATGAAGGACCAGAAGGTATTGAATATGATATTCTGGAAATCAAGTTTACAAGTTCTCCCCCACACCCATCCTTGACTATAATCTTTCTGATCTGTGAGTTTGGGCTGTTCTGTCCTGAAGGGGCTTCTTCTCTGCTCAGACTTCTCTGACCTCAAGAGGTCAGATCTTCCCCAGATGGCAGCAGAAGCTGAAGGTGAAGGTAACAGTGTGGAGGCTGTAATATATGACCAAAAGGAGGTCACACACTCACACACTGGGGACAACAATTCTACCCAGCAAAATTGACTATATTCTTACAGGGGAACGTATGATAATTTAATAAAATAGAAGACTTCAAAGCATTCCTAAAGAAAAGACGTGACTTAAAAAGAAAATTTGATGCCCAAACACAGAATTAAAGAGAATCACCAAAAGGTAATTAAGAAAGGGGGAAATTTTTTTTAAGGGACCCAATAAGTTCAAATGATTTGTATTCCTATAATCATCAACATCAGCATCAACATCATCAACATCAACATCATCAACATCATCATCATCAGTATCATCATTGTCGGCATCATCAACATCAACATCTAACATGAATTTTGTCTTGCCACTAGACTTCCATAACTCTGGAAGTGAGAGTGAGGCTGATGAATGCAATTTTACTTCACTTCAATCCAATTCTTTAGTCAGTCAAGATATCACCTGTTTATGTCATTAATCTCTTCAAGAATGAAAAATGAAGAGAAATGGGAAAAGAAATAAAATGGGGGTAATTTTATATTTCATAAAGAAGCACATGAGTGTAAAGGGGTATATAGATCAATACAATGGAAGGGTGAAAGAGGTTGGAAACAGTCTCCAAGAAAATATTAATCATTACAGTGGGAAGGATCAGAAAGCTTCAAATGGAAGGAAAACCTCCAATTCCAAATTCAATTATCACCATCAACAACAACATCAACACCATTATCATCAACATCTTCAACATCAATGTCATCCACATCATCATCAACAACATCATCAATATCAGCATTAACAGTAATATCATCAGAATCATCAGCATCAACAACATAATCAGCATCAACATCAACATCTACCTATCCATCTTCCTTTCCCAGGAAAGATTTTTGCTGGGTGGCCTAACCTAATAGTATACTATACAGAATACTGAATGAGAGTCAAAAAACCTAAATGCTAGACTTGAGTGCCACTATGTGTCCTTTGGGGGCAAAAAGATGGCTATCTTTTTCTTGCACTCACTTTCCTCATTTATGTATGAGTGAAATTTACCTGGACTCTGAATTAAGTTAATCAGTTAAATCAAAGAATAAACCAGGTTCATGGAACCATAGTTAGAATAACACAGGACCTGGCTGAATCCACAATGAAGGACCAGAAGGTATTGAATATGATATTCTGGAAAGCAAGGGAACTGAGTTTACAAGTTCTCCCCCCACACACACCCCTAAATTTTTTGATGGAACAAAAAGAGAAAAAAGAAAAACATCGAATCCATGCCATGTGAGGATCATTTGAACTGTACAGTAGTATTTCTTCTTGAGAAGACTTGATTTAATACCAGAAGATCCAAAGCTTTCTATCCTTCAGGCATCCATCATTTTTATTTGCTATTTTATTCTACTCATAAGCTTTTTCTTCTTATCCTTAAACAAATAAATAATAACACTCAATCAGATTTCATTAGATGCTTTTTAGTAGCAGTTATCAGAAAATATAATTTATATTTGTTTAGGACATTAAAAAACTAAATTTCATCAGAACTTATCTTTGGAACTCTTTAAGTTCTAGAAGGCATACCTGGTGAAGAGTGACTATACTAGTCTGATTGACTACAGGGGACAGGAGAAGTATTAGTGGATGGAAATTACAAGGAAAGACATATTGCCTGGATGAAAGGAGGTAGAGAAAACTTCCTAAAAATGTCCAAAAATGAGTGTCCTATTTTAATATATGGTACTTTCTCCAAATTGGAGATCTTAAAGGATAGACAACAGGTGTTTGTCTAACCATCTGTCAGATATATTAAGGTAAGAGTTTTTTTTTTTTTTTTGACTTATAGATTTGACCATCAAGGTCAGTGGTCCATTCTAACACAAATTAATTTTTAAAATTTTCTGACTAAGGAAGGTCATTTTGTTCTCTATGAAGGGACATAAATGGTGAGTGCTCCCTTGAGGGATGAAATTGACACACCTCAAGAAACAATGGTGGTATTAATCTGCTTTTACTTATTAGAGGAAAAGATGTAAAATGAAGGAATGGGTAACTAAGGAGTAGGGGTGAGAAGGTAAGTAAGTGTTTAAGATGGATGACAGGATGGGATATTAAGCGATATTTGATTGATATGGTCAAGGACTGGCTAGATTTTGTAAAACATGTAATATTGTACTCACCCACCAATCAGAACAGTTTGGCCTAAGCACAGAGATTCCAAAATTGAATGGGATATGGTATTCAAAGAATTAACTCTGAATATACATTCAGAGGCAGGAACTATGGTAAACACCAAGAACTAGTTATATTATTCACTGTTTTTGATAAATAAGATTCTTCCTCATCCTCTCCTTCCTAATCATATTTTCATCATTTTGTAATTTTCATCATATTGTAATGGATATACCTAGAGTCAGAAATACTTGCCTCTGACATTTATGAGCTATATAATTTTTGGAAAGTTACTTAATATCTTAAAGCCCATTTATCTTCAAAGAGGAGATAATTATAATATCAATGACACAGGGTTGATATGAGTCAAATAAATGCCTCCTCTTTAAAAAATAATAAAATGCATAAAATAAAACATCTAATTCCAAAGGAAACTCCAGTGGTTCCCATTTGTTCCCTGTATCAAATATGAAATGCACTGTTTGGAAATCAAAACCATTCATAACCTAGCCCCCTCCTACCTTTGCAGTCTTCTTACATCTTACTTCCTGCCATATACTTTTTGATGTAGTGTCACTGCTTTCCTGGCTATTCCATAAACAAGATGTTTCTCTTGTCTTTGGGAATTTGTTTGACTATTTCCCATGCCTTAGAACACTCTCCCTCTTCCACTTGGACTACTGACTACCCTGACTTCTTTTATGACCCAACTAAAATCTTATCTTTTACACAAAGTCTTTCCTGAGCCTTCTTAATTCTAATTAATTTTGGTGTCACAAATTTAAGGATGTTCCTGATGTATGTTAGTGTCTGGATTGCTGCCATGGTAAATACATAGGCTTGTGTGATTATTTGACATACCACTGTGTTATTAGTAAATGGCATAGTTGTAATGAATGCAGTTGAGTTAGCTAACATTCCTATAGTGTCCATCAACACTCCAATAAATGCACTGTATAAAGAATTATAAGTCCAGTAGCAGGCAAAAACAGCCAATACCATAACTCCACACACTATTTGCAGCAGCATCTTTTCACTTTAATCTGTATGTCTTATGGTATCTGGGGTGGATCAGGCTGTTCTTGGGGTGCCAAATTGTGGTAGATATTGATACTTAGGGGAATTATGGTAATGGGCAAAGGTTAGAGCAGTAACACCAGGAAGCAAACCAGGGAAAAGACTGGATCTTGAGCCCCTCCCCCTATGCTACTTCCTGTTCCCTTTCAACTGTCTTAGACATGTTCTTCTCAGAGATGGTAAGCTTGAAGATTTCCCCTAATAACCAAATCCCACAATCAAATCCTTTAACTAAGAGTATTCTTTTGGGTAGAGGAGGCAAGGAGAGGGGAGGGGTGAGAGGAAAATAGATTTCCCTAAAATTTCCAAGTTGTCCTGTTGATTGAAGATTTCAAGATATATTCAAATTCAGGAAACAAAGTTATCTTTCCATAAATGGAGATGTGACAGCAATGCTGACAGGTTTCTTCTGGGCTAAAACTCAAAAGTCTTTCTCAGCACACATCCTTATGGATAAAGCAAGAGCTAGAGAGAGAGTCTATCTTTCATCTTCTGGTCCAACAGCCAGAGAAGGAATCCTTTCAGTCAGCTCAAGCTGCTTAACTGCTTTTCCCCCAAGGTTCTATGGAACTTCCTCCTCATCTCAGTTGATTTGGGTTTTACAAAGTTCTGAGCTCCTTTTCTCTTTGCAGATTCATTTGTCACTTCTCAAAATCTTCATTTACACTTCCTTGTGTTATTCCTCCCCACCCCATTTATCCTGTATGTTGCTTGCCAAATTTATGTTTGCTTGCATATTGTCTCCATCATTAAATTGTGATCCCCCTGAGGGTAGGGATTGTTTTTTGACTCTTTTTTGCATCCCAGCACTGAGCAAAGTACCTGGCACATAATAGGCACTTAATAAATATTAATTGAATGATTAAAAGACATTTACAATAGCTATTTGTTTTTCAGTATGAATTGTCAAAATATGTGAAATTATTCATAATGAACACATATATGAGACACATGAATATACATGTGTGAAATGGAAACAGAAATGCAGGTAATATGCCAACACAATGCATCATGTGTGACACATTTCACATGTTGAAACATTGCTATCCATGTTGTCATATGTGGATGTTTAATACAAATGTGTATTTGAATGAATGTGTTGCAAGAAACAGGAATGTGTTATACATTTCATACATGACCCAGATTATGTTATGCACATATAATCATACATGTTACATGTTTTACATGTAGTGTATTATACATTATGTAGTTATATATTATGTACATTTCTTATATGCACCATATATATATGCATAAGTTTATGTACCCCATGATAAAGCCCTTGGACTAGATGATCATTAAATTATTAAAGTTTTTTCCAGATCTGACTTCTATAATTTTGTTATTTTTTGGTCTTTCAAAACCATAATGGTTCATCTCAGGCAGCTTCTGTGGTCTCTGCTCTAATGCTGTTGGGACTTGTAGCTCCCAGCAGTCAAGAATGAACTGCCTTAGGAAGGAATTAAAACAAGTGATCAGGTTTTTTCAGTTGTGGTGCTAGAGAAGACTTTTGAGAGCCCGTTGGACAGCAGGGAAATCAAATCAGCCAATACCTAAAGAAATCAAGTCAGACTATTCATTGGAAAGACAAATACTGAAGATGAAGTTTAAGTACTTTGAACACAATAATGAGAAGAAAAGAGTCACTGGAAGAGATCCTGATGTCGGAAGATTGAAGGCAAAAGGCAAAGGGGAAAGCAAAGAGTGAGCTGGATAGAGAGTGTCATGGAAACACTGATCATGAGCTTGTATGGACTTGGGAGATAGTGGAAGAAAAAGGGCCTGGCATGCTATGGCCTAAATGGTCACAGACATAACTAAAGGAATAAACAACAAATCAGAGGTGATGGGATTTTGAGAACTGACTAGCATCCTGGGATTTGTTCTTTTGCTTTCATAAAAAAGATCGTATCAATGCATCCCATTCACAAGAATCAACATGTTGTTTTTCAGATATAAACATTGTGACATGGAAAGAAAGGGCAGGAGCACAGGTGCAGCCCCAAGTCATCAGTCCTCTGAAGCTGTTCTGTCTGAGGGGGGTCCCAGGCACTGAAGCTGCTCTTGCTGTTGGGTCACAAAGTTAAGGAGCAGGTAGGGCCTCTTAAATCCCCAAGAGGAGAGGGGAAGGTCTGGGAAAAGGTCCATTTATGTTAAGTGAGAACTGTCTAATATCTCTAGGGTCTGGAAAATATATTCTTCTCATTTCTGCCTTTTGAAACACCTGCTTCCCTTTAAAGATTGTCTCAAAAGCTATCTTCTACAAGTTACCTTTTCTGATTTCCTTAAGTTGCTAGTGCTCCCCATATTGACTTGTGTGGATTATGCCTATGCCTAATAAATGCTTACTGGTGCACTGATTAGATAACAATATGGAACACCAGCAACAGCAAAAGAATCCTTAGTAGCAAAAACCTCTTGTCTTTATTCCAAATATTAAAATTTAGCTCATTTTGGAGACCTGGTCTGAACAACTTTAAAATAAGAAACAATTAGAATTTCTTTCTAGAATCATATTCTGATAACTTGAATGTAAATGCCTACCTATTTGGCATCAATAAATAAACATTACATCCCACACTCCCATCCATAATCCTTGCCTGTTACTGACAGTGCCTTCTAATAGCTAGGATTGGTATTGAGAGAAATTGGGTGTCATAAGTGCACACCAGGCATACTCTAGTCCAGCCAGGATTCATTAAATTACCAAAATGTGAATTCAATTCATTCAAATACCAACCAGTGGGTTTCCACATCTTGCTGTGAGAACAAAACAAAACAAAAACTTTAACTGATTTTCTGAATCTCGTGGTATTTTCTAGCATGCAGAGAGAGCTGGACTGAGCCCTGGAGGAGGATACAAAGCAGTTCACCATCTCATTCATCCATCCCATGTTTTACTTTCACTCTATGATTTCATCTTAGTTTAGCTCATGCTGTTCTGGAGGCTTACATGGTTTCTGGAGTTCTCCATCCCTACTGTTTTCTTCAAGACAGAAATAATGTAACATCTGCACTAGTGTAGGAACACTGCAAGGGCAAGGACTATGCCTGGATCTACATGACTGCCCAGATTTACTGTTTGTTTCTGCCATTTAAATGTTCCCAACAACTGGGTTGCATCTGTCATTGAGCATTCAATTATTGCTCTCCTAAAGCCTATCCTCAGCATCAATGGTCAAATTTAAGGTTATGATATGAAAATAAAAAAAATCATTATGACCTTGTGTGGCTGGTATCTCTAAAGTCCTCTGTCAAATTAAGCCTTGCCTAGCACTACCCATTCAGCAATATATATTTTTTTTAATTTTTTTTTTTTTGCTGATGACAGTAAAGAAAAGAACAGGAGAACTGGATTAAATATCAGGTTCTGCCACTGTTTTACATTTAACATATCATGTAACTTCTTTATTTTGTATCTGTGGAAAATGTCAATAATGTCTGTCCATTGTCTACCTTAAAGAAAAATTACAAGAATAAACACAAATATAAAAGAGGAATTCTTGAGTGGGAGGCAGCATTATTATTAAAGGACAATTTTTGGTGCAGAATTTTTATTCTTTTTTAAGTGCATGGGTGGTCCAGAGCATGATATAGTTATTCCTTTCACATCTTGGGAGTAGAAGACCCCTGTGCTTTGAAATATCTGCATGAAATTTTCTCCCTTTATACCAGAGATATCTGAATTTCTTCTTTTTCTTTTATGAGATGGTACCTTACTGTAAATTTTGGGTCCAGTATACATTTCTGAGTTTCTAGACTTTGTCATTTGAGGCTTCTTCAAAACTTTCCAAAAATTTCCATCTAACCTCTTATGTTGACCTATGATATATCAAACCTGTAATGGGGAAAGTTGCAATATAGAAAGGATAACCCAACATACTGTGAAGAGTGGATCAAACTCTCTTTGCCTATCAAGCAGCAACTTTTAAGTTAATCAATCAAAAATATAAGGACCACTACTTAGTACCTTACTAATCACTAAGTATGAGAGATCACAAGTCACTTGCTAGAGTGGGTGATAACTCCAGAGTCTCCTGCCCCCCACCCCAGCAGTGCTAGGAAAATTGAAAGACTGACTGGTTCCCATAAAATGGGAGAATGACAGGAAGTGACATAAAGAAAACTGCAAAGCTAGTCTCTGATTCTCTGTCAGATGAGCTGGACTGGAGGAGGAGACTCTTTCCTTGGATCCTGTGGTGGTGAGTGGAGTGACTCCTTTCTTGGTTCTTCCGTGAGGGGACTCTCTCTGCTCGTTGGTGCTTTGGTGGGACACTCCCTTAAGTGTGAGTTCTGGTGAGATTCTTGGTGGTCTTCGTCTCCTATGCACTGAAGGTTCTTGGCAGATTCTTCAGCATCTCCTGGTTCTTCAGTTTCAGCTTCCTAATTAGACTTTGGATTCTGGTGAGATTCACTTTCAGATTCACATTTGAGGTCTGGAGACATGAGGATTAAACTCAGGGTATTTGTAGTCTACATTTTTCCATTCTCACTCTTTCCACTTCTTTGTAAATAAAGATGCTAAAAGTAATTTTGACTTAAGCTGTAATATTTTTTAAATCTGCAACCACAATATTACTTTAGAATTCTCAGATTTAGCATAAAACCTAAATTTAAATTCTTATAATACCAATTTTTTCACTATTATATTTTTAAATCTTTTTATTTTATTTTATTTTTTTTGGTTACAATACTCACTTTATTTCCCTCCCTCCCCTCCACCCATCCTTCCCACAGCCGATGCGCAATTTCATTGGGTATTACTTGTGTCCTTGATCAGAACCTATTTCCATGTTGTTGTTTGATATACCAGTTTTTTGAATGACCTTATTTTCTATCTTTTTTTTCACTCTTTATCATGCTCAAGTTTCTGGAAGACTCAACACAAGTGTAGCTCCATCCAATTGGACATTTTTTCTGATAGAATAGACCATAGGGAGGCAATGTGATATGTTAGAAAGAGAGCTCAATTTGCAGTCAAAAGTCCTCAGGTTGACGTATAGGCAGACTGTACTTGTGTGACTCGGGGCAAGTCACTTGAAGTCTCTGGGTCTTAGGTTTGTCAGTAAAGTGACACAGATGGACTACATAATGTCCAAGGTCTCTTCTAGCTCTAAATTTATGATCCTATGATCTGTTCTGAGTCCTTATCTCCATTATGACTGGTGAAAAGGGTAGGATAGCTTTGCCATAAGTGTGAAGGTTTTCTCTACTTGTCTCCCCTGAACTTCCTCTCTTCTGAACATCAGCTTAAGCTTTTTCTAAGTTACCTATAGTTAGAACTTGAGCAAAAGACAACAGGAAAAAAAGGGTTGCTCTCACCAAGAATTTCCAAAGAATCTGGGCTTTGTAAGATCTACAAAGAAATACCAAGATACTGAGAGAAGAGGATTCAACTAAACAGTTTGAAGAAACTGGAACCAGACATAGTCTGTATCAGAATTATTTGACAACTTTTAGGGTGGGTCACTGGTGAATCAAGTTGTTCAGTGAAAAATCCATGTGTTAATCCAAAGAACAAATCAATGAACACTTTAGTTCACAAGGGAAAGAAAATAACTATATCAGAGAAACAGATGATCACAATGACACATTTATTACAAGGGTAGCAGACATTAGTGGAAATTGGTCACCCTTAATATAGCTAAGTGAAGCCATGTGGAGTCTGATATGGACATCAGCTATGTATTTCATCCTGGACTCTACTTACTTGATTCTTAGAGATATGGCAGCACCATCAGGATGCCGACAAACATTTCCTTATGTGCCAAGCACTATAATACACAATGAAGATATAAAGAGAGATAGAAGCAGCCCATGTCCTCAAGGAGTTCACATTTAAATGGGAGAGACAACACTGAAACAACTATGTATCTCTGTATTGAGTACACTTTGGCACTTTTGGGTCCATGCTGCTTTATTTTCCCATGTGAGGGGATAACCCTAAAGGCCTGGGATATCTTTCTTCTCTATCACCATTAGTTCAAGTCTTATTTGATTGTTTTCAATGTATCAGTCTGTCTCCCCCTATATTCAGGGTCTAGCTCTAAACTGAGGAAGAGCCTTGGTCCTGATTTATTAGGCAATTGTCATGTATTGCTTGGTAAACTGATATATCCAAATTTGAACCTTTTTTTTCTCTCAGGCATTTCATCTTTCACCCACTACCAGAAGTTCTACCACTGGATCAAGGCAATGGTGTCTGCTAATGTACCAGACTTTTATTAAATGTACAAAATGCATAGTGTAAGTGGAAGATAATCTTAGAGCAAAGGCATTGGCAGGGTTTAGGACTGAAAAAAGCCTCCTACAGATGGGGAGATTTGAGCTGAGGCTGGAAAGAAGCCAACATATGGAAGGAAAAAGTAAGAACATTCCAGGAATGAGGGGATAGTCAGGGAAAAGGCAAGAAATTTGGAGATGGAATTTATAGAAGAGAAAGTAGCCATTGTCACTAGGTTGAGAAAGGAGTACATTTTGAGAATTCTAGAAAAATAGTAAAGGACCTGGGTGTAAAGGGCTTGAAATGCTAAGCAGAGGGGTTTATATTGGATCCTGGAGATAATAAGGAATCACTTGAGTTTATTGAGTAGGGCAGTGATGTGGTCAGATACATGCTTTAGGAAAAATCACTTTGGCAGCTGAGTGGAAGATGGATGGGAATGAGACTTAAGGCAAGGGAAACAATTATGAAGCTATTTTAATAGGGGTAAGGGAGGGAATAAGCATTTATTAAGTACCTAGTATATGCCAGGCACTGCATTATGAGCTTTACAAATATGTCATTTGATCCTCACAAATCTGGGAGTTTATTATTATCCTATTTGTAAAATTGAAGAAACTGAGGCAGACTTGAGCAAGATCACACAGCTAGCAAGTGTCTGACATTTAAAGTCATATCTTCCTGACCCCAGGCCCAAGGTTCAATGCACAATACCAACCAGCTGTGAGAGTCAGGAAGGGAAACTATATGGGACATTCTTTAAAGAGAGAAATGACAAGACTTAATAATAGATTTGAGCTCCCAGAAATGTGAATGAATAATTGGGTACCACCTCTTTGCTGAATGAACTCACTCTTTCTAGGGCACCAGAGGTTTTATATCTCTCGGAAGATAGTTGGAAAAATACTGTCGAAATTTTTATTTTTTCACTGTATTACATTAAGGTATTCAAAAAATGGACTTACAGGGTATTTTGTGGAAGGGCAGAACTTAGAGAGGCTGATTTTTAAGAAAGACAAATCTTAAAATATGACTAGAAAATATGGGGAGATGAGCTGCAAAGCCCAAGAAAAGCTACTTCCTAGGACACATAAACCAAAGTAGATAAGTGAATTCAAGACATGAGAATGTTATTATCCTATATCAAGGGTGTTAGCCCGGGATTTAGGCTTTTCAAGCCATTTTACAGACCACCGATATAATTGCTATTCTTCTAAGTTTATGCTTTGGTAGTTCTAACTCATTTAGTTAAGCCACTTCGAGAGGTAACAACGCCTTCCCATCCAAAGTTCTCTGGTGCCTACTTTATATATGTCTTATATATGTACATTCAGGATATCCCAAATCTTTTTTAAAAATTTCATTTATTTATTTATTTTCAATATTTTTCCATG